>NC_134696.1:59485957-59785957 GCF_050947455.1 Rhinoderma darwinii | reverse complement strand
AAATTTTATTGAACAAATATTCTAATGATAACAGATTTTTTTTTAGAAGTAAAAAAACTCAAAATGCACTGCTTCAAATTATTATGCACAACAGAGATCAAAACATTTTAAAGGTTGTAAAGAGAACTAAAATGTTAATTTGTTGAATTTGCAGCATCAGGAAGTCATATTTACAGAAATCAAAAGCTCTTTCAATCAAAAAAAAACTTAACAGGCCAAGTTACATGTTAACATAGGACCCCTTCTTTGATATCACCTTCACAATTCTTGCATCCTTTGAATTTGTGAGAATTTGGACAGTTTCTGCTTGAATATCTTTGCAGGATGTCAGAATAGCCTCCTAGAGCTTCTGTTTTGATGTGAACTGCCTCCCACCCTCATAGATATTTTGCTTGAGGATGCTCCAAAGGTTCTCAATAAGGTTGAGGTCAGGGGAACATGGGGGCCACACCATGAGTTTCTCTCCTTTTATGCCCATAGCAGCCAATGACACAGAGGTATTCTTTGCAGCATGAGATGGTGCATTGTCATGCATGCAGATAGTTTTGCTACGGAAGGCACGGTTCTTCTTTTTGTACCACAGAAGAAAGTGGTTAGTCATAAACTCTACGTACTTTGCAGAGGTCATTTTCACACCGTCAGGGACCCTAAAGGGGCCTACCAGCTCTCTCCCCATGATTCCAGCCCAAAACATGACTCTGCCACCTCCTTACTGACTTCGCAGCCTTGTTGGGACATGGTGGCCATTCACAGCCATCCACTACTCCATCCATCTGGAGCATCCAGGGTTGCAAGGCACTCATCAGTAAACAACACGGTTTGAAAATTAGTCTTCATGTATTTCTGAGCCCACTGCAACCGTTTCTGCTTGTGAGCATTGTTTAGGGGTGGCCGAATAATAGCTTTAAGCACACTTGCAAACCTCTGGAGGATCCTACACCTTGAGGTTCGCGGGACTCCAGAGTCACCAGTGGCTTTAAATACCTGTTTGCTGCTTTGCAATGGCATTTTAGCAGTAGCTCTTCTAATCCTATTAATTTGTCTGGCAGAAACCTTCCTCATTATGCCTTTATCTGAACGAACCCGTCTGTGCTCTGAATCAGCCACAAATCTTTTCACAGTACGATGATCACGCTTAAGTTTTCTTGAAATATCCAATGTTTTCATACCTTGTCCAAGGTATTGCACTATTTCACGCTTTTCGGCAGCAGAGAGATCCTTTTTCTTTCCCATATTGCTTGAAACTTGTGGCCTGCTTAATAATGGGGAACGTCCTTCTTAAGTAGTTTTCCTTTGATTGGGCACACCTGGCAAACTAATTATCACAGGTATCTGAGATTGATTACAATGATCCAAAGAGCCCTAAGACACAATACCATCCATGAGTTTAATTGAAAACTAATAATTAAATGTTTATGACACTTAAATCCAATGTGCATAATAATTTGGAACACGGTGTATATGCTGCTATTGGTCTTGCATAAGGTTGACACCTTCTCATTGTGTGACTCATCTTTTTAGCTTGTTTTGTTTATTTGTAATAAAATTTATACTTTTTTATTCAACCATTTGTGCTCAAGTTGATCATATTTTCAGTCTGTAGGCCTCTCTAAGTTGTTCTTTGATCAACGCACCAAGTTACACTTGGTTATTGCTGTAGGACTTCTCTTAGTGATATAGATGATTGATTGTCCAACCTTACCATTTTGTGATGTTACACACTTTATCACCATTTTATAGTTAATTCCTCTCAGCTCCTCTCAGGTATAGTTGTTTTTCTATGCTAATCTAGTCCAATACCTCGGGTCCAATGGATTACAAGGCCAGGGAATGTGCCTGGCATTCTTTGATGGATCAGGTTTTTAGGGATTTTAATGTGTGTGGAAATGTGAGTGAACTTCAAAGTAAATACAAAAATCTACTCCACAGATGCTTGAAGGTCTGGTGGAACAAAACCTTCTTAGAAAACTACATTCAGAGAAGCCTTATCCCAAGAGGTCTTAGGATCCAGATTTTTCCGTCCTTTCCCATAAGTGATGAAACGTTCATCACTAGATCGGAAGAGGTCTGTAAGGGCGGGTTCACACATAGCGGAATTTCACTTAAATTCCGCTGCGGACACTCCGCAGCGTTAATCCGCAGCGGAGCCGTTTCTACATTGACTTTCACTTTAATTTAGCAGTGTTCGTTTACACGATGCGTACAATTCCGCTGCGGAGCATAGGCTGCGGAGCGGAATTTGGTGTCCGCAGCATGCTCTGTCTGTTGCGGAGCAGTGGCGGACTCATGGCGGAATTTCTCCATTGACTTCAATGGAGATTCTAAGTTCCGCAATGAAGTCCGCAGCTGTCATGCACATGTTATGTGTGCTGCGGATACGTCTTGCTTTTTTAACTTGACATTTCTTCATTCTGGCTGGACCTATGTATTTCTAGGTCTACAGCCAGACTGAGGAAGTCAATGGGGCTCCCGTAATGACGGGAGCGTTGCTAGGAGACGTCAGTAAATAGTCACTGTCCAGGGTGCTGAAAGAGTTAAGCGATCGGCAGTAACTGTTTCTGCACCCGGGACAGTGACTACCGATCCCAATATACATGTATCTGTAAAAAAAAATGAAGTTCGTACTTACCGAGAACTCCCTGTTTCTGTCTCCAGTCCGGCCTCCCAGGATGACGTTTCAGTGTAAGTGACGGCTGCAGCCAATCACAGGCCAAGCACAGGCTGCAGCGGTCACATGGACTGGCGCGTCATCCAGGGAGGTCGGGCTGGATGCCGAAGGAGGGACGCGTCATAAAGACAACGGGCGGTAAGTATGAATTTCTTTTACTATCACTAGGGAAAGTGCTGTCCCTTCTCTCTATCCTGCACTGATAGGGAGAAGGGAAGCACTTTTCCCGCAGTCCGCAGCGGCCAGTCCGCATCAATTTTCTGCACATTTTGTGCAGATCCGCAGCCGTAATCCGCAACCCGGATTAGGTGCGGCATTGATGCGGACAGTTGCGGAGGAATTCCGCCATGTGTGGTCATGCCCTAATAGTGGCTCTAAGAGATTCATGGAGCTACTTATTGGCCTTAACCAAGGTACACTAGCTTCCATGGATGCTGAAATTGAAAACATTCAAGCTCAATTAGTCCCTTTAATGTCAACCGATAACATGATCAAATTCAAACATACTCTGGAAACCCAATTCTCTGAATGGGAAAAAGAGATACAGGACATTAAATCCAAGAAATTTTCCAGAGATATTGGGGATTTTCAGCATAATAGAGTGTATAGATGGAGGCGAAATCCTATGACAGGTGGTCGCAGCCGTACTCCTTCAATATCGTCAGTTTCCTCTTTGAGTGAGACGGAAAATGTATCCTTTAGATCTAACCAACCATTTTGCACTCGATCCAAAAGAAAGCTCACACAGAGCCAGGTGGCTAACAATCACCATGTCTATCACCATTTTTTAGAGTTAATTCCTCTCCGCTCCTCTCAGGTATAGTTGGTTTTCTGTGTACACATCTGCATAGGACGCTCTTAGGCGGCTTTCACACCACAATATTTCTATTAATATAATGTATGTGCTGATAAAGCTCCCAGTAGATGCATTAAATGGTTTAAAACACGGATGTCTCTGCTATTCCGTCCTACAAAGGCGCCCATGTTAAAAATAAAACACATACGTATGCATGGAATAGCGCAGCCTTTAAAGCTATTCCATGCAGAAAGAAAAAAGCGTTGGGTGTATGGTGGGTCTATGCAGTGGTGTAACTAACGCTATAGCAGCCATAGCGGCTGCTACGGGGCCCGCAGCATGAGGGGGCCCGTGCCACCCGCCGGCACGGGTCCCCGCCATGGCCGTAGGCTCTGCTAGCAGCTGCTATGGCTGCTACAGCGCGACGCCACTGAAGGGGTTGTTCCTACAAAAGACATACATCCCCTATCCACAAGATAGGGGATACATGTGTGATCGCTGGGACGCCCAGGGATAAGGAGAACGGGGGACTGAAAGCCCCCCGAAGTTCTCCATGACAAACCTCGGACTTCCGGAGTCTATCTGCCGCTCTATAGAAATTACTTGCGCACCGGTCGAGCTTGTGCGCATGCGTGACCAGTGACCAGCGCACCTTTCATTTTTATTGCACTGCGCAGACGCCGGAAGTCCGAGGTTTGTCATGGAGAACTTCGGGGGACTTTCGGTCCCCTGTTCTCCTTATCGCTACCAGTTATCACACATGTATCCCCTATCCTGTGGATAGGGGATACATGTCTTTTGTAGGACAAACTATAGGCAGTTTTTTTTGTTTGGGGGGGGGGGGCTATATGGTGTTATCTACAGGGGGGGGGGTGTCTGTATGGCGTTATCTACTCAGGGGGTTCTGTATGGTGTTATCTACAGGGGGGTCTGTATGGCATTATCTACAGGGGGGGTCTGTATGGCGTTATCTACAGCGGGGGGTCTGTATGGCGTTATCTACAGGGGGCGCTATATGGCGTTATCTACAGCAGGGGGTGTCTGTATGGCTTTAGCTACAGGGGGGTCTGTATGGCGTTATCTACAGGGGGGCTGTATGGCATTATCTAGAGCGGGGGGTCTGTATGGCGTTATCTACAGGGGGCTGTATGGCGTTATCTATAGCGGGGGGTCTGTAAGGCGTTATCTACATTTGGGGTTCTGTATGGTGTTATCTACAGGGGGTCTGTATGGCGTTATCTGCAGGGGGTGTCTGTATGGCATTATCTACAGGGGGGTCTGTATGGCGTTATCTACAGGGGGGCTGTATGGCATTATCTACAGGGGGCCTGTATGGCGTTATCTACAGGGGGTATTTGGGGCTGTAAGACGTTATCTACAGGGGGGCTGTATGCCATTATCTACAGGGGGGCTGTATGGCGTTAGCTACAGGGGGCCGTATGGCGTTATCTACAAGGGGACTGTATGGCGTTATCTACAAGGGGGATTTGGGGCTGTAAGACGTTATCTACAGGGGGGCTGTAAGGCGTTATCTACAGGGGGCTGTGTATGGCGCTATCTACAGGGGGCTGTGTATGGTGCTATCTATAGGGGGCGCTGTGTGGTGGAATCTATAGGGAGGCACTATCCACAAGGGGGGGGGTTGTGTGATACCCAGGGGGGGGCCTCAGGCAAAAGTTTGCTATGGGGCCCAGTCTTTCCTAGTTACGCCCCTGGGTCTATGGATCCATTTATCATAGGCATCAGGAGCTTTCCCACCACATACAGTAAACTGCTGGAAATACCACGGTGTGAAAGAAGCCTTAGAAGCTTCTACTGCAGGAAAAAAAAATTGTGACCAAAATAGTGCAGCATGCTGCTCTATATTGTCCGGTAAAATGCCAGGCAGAAAGTGGTAGGGGTACTATTGGGAGCAAAACGTGCCAGTGGGGTCTCATGGGGTGCAGGAGACACTGAAGAGGATTTTGAACCTTTATTTGTGGTGGGGGGCACAGATGGTGGCAGAGGCTCTGTGGGAGGAGGGGGAGAGGAGCATAGGAGGCAGAGGTTAAGTGGGGGGGCCAGAGGGGAGAGTTTAGGTGAAAGCTGGGCCGTATGTATTTGATGCTGCCCTAGGCACTTTTACTGTTAATTCCCCTATAACTCCTGAAGTTACAGAAACAGCGTAGCTCGCTGACATTGCGGCTCCAGCGCTGGACCCAGGAAACGTAAGCATAATCATTTCTTTGCTTTTTTATGTGTTACTAATTATTTATTTTTTTGTATTTTTTTACAGGTTGGGTTGTTAAACTACTTCGGATTCAAGGACTACTTAAAATTCTCAATAAAATAGTTAACAAGGGTTGTGTCTGTTTTTTATTCCATTACGTCCATTACTGCATCGTACTCGACTCTTTCCGGTACCCCTGGTTGCGGTAGGTATCGGGGTAATAATGGGGGTTAGTGTTAGCCTTTTCACCAGCTAACACTAAGTCCCTCCTTAGTAATGGATGCTGTCAACCACACAGCGGCCATTACTAAGGCGGCAGTAATCTAGTTATTGAAATAAAAACACCCACACAGCCCTCGTTAACCATTTTATTGAGAATAAAAAAAAACGCCGTCTTTGAAGTAGTCCTCGAGTCCAAAGTAGTCCAACAAGTCAACCTGTCAAAAAAACACAAAAAAATAAATAAATCGGTAAGGGTATGTTCACACACTTAACAAAAAACGGCTGAAAATACGGAGCTGTTTTCAAGGGAAAACAGCTCCGGATTTTCAGCCGTTTTTTAATCAACTAGCGTTTTTTGTGGCGTATTTTACTGCCGAATTTGGAGCTGTTTTTCTATTGAGTCAATGCAAAACGGCCCCAAAAACGGCTCAAGAAGTGACATGCACTTCTTTTTACCGGGTGTGTTTTTACACGCCGTTATTTGAAAATGAGGCATAAAATAACGCCACGTCGGAACAGAACTTCGTATTTCCCATTGAAATCAACGGGCAGATGTTTGTAGGCGTTCTGCTTTCGATTTTTCAGCCGTTGTTTTGGGCGTTTACAGCCCGAAAAACTGTTGAAAATAGCCCGTGAGAACATACCTTAACACATAAAAAAAGCAAAACAATGATTATACTTCCCTTTCCTGGGTCCAGCGCTGGAGCGGTGGGAAACTCCTGACATCACTGCCCATATATGGATAGTTACGTCAGGAGCAGTGCTGGAGTCCCCGAGCAAAGTGTTAGTAGAGGCTCTGACCCGGGACTACTGTCAGTGGCGAATTAAATGTACCATGGGCCCTGGGCTGTTGACACATCCCCCTCATACGCAATTCAACCCCCCAACCTGCTGACACTGTACCCGTCAGTGCCACGGACCTGATGGATACAGGTTTTAGCACTAGATACAGCTGCTCTGTATTCAGGATATAAAGCAGCTGTATCTCAAAAAGTTAAAATCATTTTTAATAAAAAGTATTTAGAACTAGTATTTAGTATTCACACTGATACACTGTTTTATTAAAGAAAAAAATTATAATAATTTAAAAAAAATTATAACACCTCTCTTTAAAGTGTAACTAAACTTTTAACATGTCATAGTGACATGTCAGAACTTTTAATCGGTGGGGGGTTCGAGCACTGAGACCCCCACCAATCGCTAAATTGAAACAGCAGAAGTGCACGATTGAATGTTGCGCCGCTTCGCTTCTGATCGGCATTCCTCAGACTGGTATACGTCCGTACACCGCTTGCTCAGCTTTCCGAGAAAAGCAGATCAGAAATGAAGCGACACAGCGGTCACCTGAGCGCTTCTGCCACTTTGTTTTAGCGATCCATGGGGGTCTCAGTGCTCGGACCCCCACCGATCAAAACTTCTGACATTTGGGGGCGTGGCTTGGCAGCCGGACTGAATGGTCGCGTGAAAACCTAGCTCCGTGCTGCCTCACCGTACCTAAGCGACACACAAGCAACAAGGACCTCTCTTACATCCCGCCGTTGCTGCACCGGAGAGGGAATCCCGCCAAGCATGCCCAGACAAAAGAAGTCGGTGAGTAGACCAGCGAAAATGCTGGATTTCTACTTTCCAAATGACCGACAGACGGCCCAAAATGGCGCCGATGCCGAACACTGCACAAGCCCATTCACCTCAATGCCGGGGCCCCGACAGTTCAGATCCCCACTTTGCCGAAGCAGCTCCGTCCCAGCGCTGTCACCTGGATCACTGCCAGCTGGTCCGCACTCACAGAGTGCAGCTCTAACGCCGAGGAAGGGGACAAGGGGGATGACAGAACCTAGAGGCCGCCATCTTAAAGGCCACGCACGTGGCATCCTCTCCTCCTCACCTCCTTCACCGGGACATGGGAGCCCTTCCTCTCGGTCAAAAAGGGATGGTTATACTGCCCTAACACACCAGGAGACAGATTGTCCTGAGGGAGACATAGAGGAACCCTCAGATCTTTTTACAGATATGCCATCTACATCTAACCCTGTTACAGAACTCACATTCAAGACCATGCTGCAGGCGCTTCAGCAATCTCTTTACTCAGGGTTTGCCCAGTTAATCAAGCCCATGTCTGTCGCAATACATGAAGTGGAAGATCGTGTACAACACGTGGAATCTAAAATGGGGGACTTTGCAACTTCCCACAATGAGCTTATAGACGCTCACTTCGACCTAGAAGCTGATATTACACAAGTCAAAGCAAAAATCGCAGACTTAGAAGACCGTTTCAGAAGGAACAATATCAAGTTTCGGGGTATCCCTGAAGATATAGCCCCAAAAGATCTAACCCAATTTATCCAAAGCTTTGTTAATGCCTTGCTACCTGATTGCACCTCTAGAGATTTGATCCTAGATAGAGCACACAGAGTTCCCAGACCCAAACACCTATCGACAGATGTGGCCAGAGATGTTTTGGCTCGGTTTCACTTCTTCCATATCAAGGAACTCTTTATGACAGCCGTAAGAAATAAAGAGATAATACCGGAGCCATACAAGTTAATATCTGTTTATACTGATCTTTCTGCCGTCACTCTGCAGTTAAGGAGAGAACTTGCTCCCATCACTACAACTTTGAGAAACAACAAAATTCCATACAAATGGGGCTTTCCGGTACGACTATTGATCCACCAAAATGGCTCTATGCACGTGGTGAGAACTGTCCAAGAAGGTGCGTCACTTCTACAAAAATGGGGCATTTCCATTCCTGACGCCTCTTCGGGAGTTAAGAAAAAATCCCTACCTCACACGATTAAAGATGACTGGCAGGGGCCAAACCTCCGACACCGTCCGCGACGCTGAGGTATATTCACTATATGGTGGTGGAGCGGCGGGGCTTTTCCCGAGACCTAAAAGTCCGGTCCACAAGTTGACTGTTTTTTCCCCCCACCGTGTCTGAACTTATTGAAGTTCAGTCTCTCTCTTTATTCAAACGTATTTGAATGCTTTTGTTTTGCTGTTTTAAATTTCTTCTTTGTCTAGTGCAGACCACTATGTTACATTTGTACTCATATAACAGTCAATCCACATACATTCCTTTGGATCATACCAAGTATGACCTACAACTTGATGTGACACGGTCAAGAATACAACAGTACTCTCACATATACGATGGCTTTTAAAATTGGTTCTCTAAATGTAAATGGCCTTAATAGCCCACATAAGAGAGCACACATGTGGAAAGAGGCACAACAACTGGCCTGTGAGGTTATGTGTATCCAGGAGACTCACCTCTTGGAAAAAGACGCCCACCGAATTAAGCACCCCCAATTTCCTCATGTCTTTCACTCACATTACTCTACCAAGGCTCGAGGAGTTTTGGTAGCAGTAAAAAATACAGTTGCTTTTCAACTAATTGAATTGCTCGCAGATTCCAATGGGAGATATGTGTTACTAATTTGTTCTATTAACAATGTCAAATATTCTTTGTTGTCATTATATGCGCCTAATAACCACCAATTGAGATTCCTTCAAAAGATTCGCAGAATAATTGCTAAACATAAGCAGGGAAAACTGATTGTGTGTGGGGATTTCAACTTTGTTATGGACTCTGGGATGGACACTACGTCTCAACCTAGACAATCTAGGGCTGCTTTTGGGGATTGGTTCTGGGGGAGGAGCTGTACGACATCTGGCGTATGCAACACGGATCGGAACGTGATTATTCGTTTCACTCTCAAGTCCATAATAGTTACTCTAGAATTGATATGTTCATTGTAGATAAGGCGACACTCCTCGTATCAAAAGCCACGACAATTGAAAGCATACAGTGGTCTGACCACGCGCCGATCACTCTGACGATCACGGAAAAATATGACACTAGTCCAGACTACCTCTGGAGATGTAACTCCTATCTTTTATCTCATCCTACTTATAAAATGGACATAGAAAGAGATCTTCACGAATACTTCCAATATAATGATACGCCGGATGTTGGAATCTCCTCCCTCTGGAACGCTCATAAGGCATATATAAGGGGTACGTTTATACGTCTAGGGCATACGGTCCGCAAAAAGCGTCTGGAAGAGGTGTCTCAGTTGACTAACGAGATACGCCTTGCAGACACAAAAAACAAATTATCTCCATCATCAGAGGGGGCTGCACAATTGCTACTACTCCGACAACGACTACGTCTTTGTTTAGTGTCAGAATATGAGAAAAATTTAAGGAAAACTAAAGCCCGTTACTATTCACAGAATAATAAGGCAGGGAAACTACTGGCTACTCGGCTTAAAACTCAGTACCAGAAGACAAGAATACCTTATTTAAAAAATCCCCTCACACAAGATAAACGTATGGATCCCAGAGATATAGTAGAACAATTTAGAAAATACTACTCATCTCTTTACAACCTAAAGGACGACCCCTTTACTAGCTGTCCTACTCAACATGAGATAGTGGATTTCATTAGGAAAGCATCCTTACCCAGACTGTCAGCAGAACAACTAAGTTCTTTAAATGCCCCAATTACAGAATTGGAAATCTTGAATAATATACGTTCCCTTCCAATCGGCAAATCTCCAGGACCGGATGGTCTTTCCAACTCGTATTATAAAAATCTATCTACTGTGTTGACCCCTTATTTAGCCAAATTTTTTCAAAAGACTATGGAGCAGGGCTCCTTCCCAAAGGAAAATCAAATGGCTACTATTGTTACTCTCCCTAAACCGGGCAAAACTCCTGATACCCCCCAAAATTTTAGGCCTATTTCGCTATTAAATTCAGACCTCAAACTCTATGCTAAGATTCTCGTGGCAAGGCTCACCCCTATGCTAACTACCCTTGTGAGCGTGGATCAAGTGGGCTTTGTTAAGGGACGACAAGCATCAGACAACACAAAAAGGATTGTAAATTTACTTCATCTCATTGAAACACGAGCCACACCAGCATTGATGTTGGCTCTGGACGCCGAAAAAGCGTTCGACCGAATTAACTGGGCGTACGCATTTGCTACTTTGGGAGAAATGGGATTTGAGGGCAACATTTTGACAGCTATTAGAGCACTTTACTCGGCACCCACAGCGAAAATCTACACTAATGGCATCCTGTCTACAGAGTTCCAAATAACTAATGGTACTAGACAAGGATGTCCATTATCCCCACTAATTTTTATACTCTCCATGGAGCCGTTAGCTCAACACATTAAAAACTGTGTGGACATTCAGGGAGTCCAATGCCGTGAGGTTTCACACACTATTTCATTATACGCAGATGATATTATCTTATCACTAACTAATCCAGAATCATCATTAGAAGCTTCTATGGACAGCATTAAAGTTTTTGGCTCAATATCATATTATAAATTAAATGCGCAGAAATCACAAATACTTCCCTTTTACATAGACCCGTCCACATTGCATTTTCTTAAAACAAAATACCCCTTTGATTGGCAAATGAAGGGAATCCAGTATCTGGGGATAACTTTGACTTCTTCATATAAAGATCTATATGCAGCCAATTATGAACCTCTAATAAAAAATATCCAGACAGACACAGATCGATTACTTAAATTCGAAACTTCATGGCTAGGCCGGATTGCGGCCTATAAAATGCTTCTATTGCCAAAACTACTATACCTATTCCGAACCTTACCTATTACTCTCCCTAAAAGATTTTTTCAGATAACACAAAGAAATCTCTCCCAATTTGTCTGGTCAAAAACACATCCTCGAATCGCCATGCATTTATTGGTCAAGGATAGAAAGGTTGGAGGCCTGGGTATACCGGACATTCATAGCTATTATATCGCCACCCAAGTTGCGCAAATTTCTAGCTGGTGGGCCATGGACACAGGAAAGCAGTGGTTACAAATTGAAACTTCCTATATCTCACCTTTACCTTTAAAAACCACTCTCTTCTGGACGTTTTGGGATTTGGTACCTTCGCGTCCACTATCCCCTCTGACAAAGACGACACTGGAATGTTGGTCATACATTCAGAACAACACGCTAAATTGTAGTCCGTTACTCAAAAGTTATATTCCTTTAGAATTCTTTATGCTAATAATCCCAAATCTCAAGTTAACGTCCTGGATTGCTGGTGGCATCACTGATGTTTCCTTGCTACTTGACGGTCAACACTTGGTGACTTTTGAGCAGCTAAAGTCGAAATTCTCTATACCCAACTCTGACTTTTTAAAATTTCTCCAAATAAAGCATTGCATGGAATCCACCGGCAATTTAAATGCCTTATGTAACAGTAAGTTATTTGCTCATTTCTCCAGACGTATAAGAGGTTTAAAACCCATATATAACATGATTAAATCTCACTGTTCTTTTACTAAAACTCACCTACACAAGTCATGGGAAAGAGACTTAGGGATATCGTTTAACGAAGCCACATGGCTGGCTTCTTTCAGGCTCATACATAGGGCTCTACCGTGCATTCAACATATTGAAGCAGCACTTAAAACATCCCTGAGATGGTACTACACTCCTGACTAGAGATGAGCGAACTTATCAAAAGTTCGGTTCGGCTAGTTCGCCGAATTTCACAAAAAAGTTCGGTTCGGACCGAACTAGTTCTGACCGAACCTGTCACTTACGTGCGCCGAGCATGCTACTGTCCAGGGTGCTGATAGAGTTAATGGGCTGCACTAACTCTTTCAGCAACCTTCACAGTACATGCTCGGCGCGCGGAAAATACCATTTAAATGTAATAAAAAAATAAAAATTATACGTTCGTACTTACTTTCCTCCTGTCCGGCCTCCAGCGATGACGTTTCATCCCTTTCGCCGCTGCAGCCAATCACAGGCTGTAGTGGCGGTCACGCACGTCAGGATGACGCTTCATCCCACGTGACCGCCTCTGCAGCCAATCACAGGCTGCAGCGGCGACATGAATGAAACGTCATCGCTGGAGGCCGGACAGGAGGAAAGTAAGTATGAACGTATTATTATTATTTTTTGGCATGTATGTATGTTGGCATGTATGTATGTATGTATGTATGTATGTATGTATGTTGGCATGTATGTATGTTGTCATGTATGTATGTATGTATGTATGTATGTATATCTGTGCATGTATGTTGGCATGTATGTATATATGTGCATGTTTGTATGTATATTTGCATGTATATATTTGCATGTATGTATGTATGTTTGCATGTATGTATTTTTGCATGTATGTTGTCATGTATGTATGTATGTATGTTGTCATGTATGTATATATGTGCATGTGTGTATGTATATTTGTATGTATGTATGTATGTATGTTTGCATGTATGTGTGTTTGCATGAATGTATGTTTGCATGTATGTATGCATGTTTGTATGTATATTTGCATGTGTGTATATATATATATATATATATATGTATGTTGTCATGTATGTATGTATGTTGTCATGTATGTATATGTGCATGTATGTTGGCATGTATGTATATATGTGCATGTGTGTGTGTATGTATATTTGCATGTATGTATGTTGTCATGTATGTATGTATATATGTGCATGTATGTTTGCATGTATGTTGGCATGTATGTATACATGTGCATGTTTGTATGTATATTTGCATGTATATATGTTTGCATGTGTGTATGTATGTTTGCATGTATGTATGTTTGCATGTATGTATGTTGTCATGTATGTTTGTATGTATGTTGTCATGTATGTATGTATGTATATATGTGCATGTATGTATGTTTGCATGTTTTTATTTTTGCATGTATGTTTGCATGTATGTTTATATATATGTGCATGTATGTAATTATGTTTGCATGTATTTATGTTTGCATGTATATTTGTGCATGCTTGTATATATGTATGTATGTATCTTTGCATGTTTGTTTGTATGTATGTATGTATGTTTTCATGTGTGTGTGTATGCATGTATGTATGATAGTTTGCATGTATATATGTGTGTATGTTTGCATGTATGTATATTTGCATGTATATATGTGCATGCTTGTATATATGTATGTATGTTTGTATATATGTATGTATGTATATTTGTATATATGTATGTATGGCCATGTATGATACTGTCTGCTGGCGCCCTGTATCTAAGTCAACTTCACGGGAGGCTTCTATACATGGTATAACAGTCAGTATCACACATTAAACTGAATCTAAGCCTACGACATGTTTTATTTCATTATTTTTTTTTTTTACAGGTTTGGTGTTTGGACTACGTCGGTTTCGAGGACTACTTAGATGACGTTTTTTTTTTCTACAATAAAATGGTTAATGAGGGTTGTGTTGGGGGTGCTTTATTTCAATAAAATATTTTATCTATATCTTTGTCTTTTTCTTTTCAAATTTTATTATTACCACTTTAGTAATGGCCGCTGTCTGAGTGACAACATCCATTACTAATGCGAGGCTTAGTGTTAGCCGGTGCAGAGGCTAACACTAACCACCATTATTACCCCGGTACCCAAAACCACCAGGGGTGCCGGGAAGAGCCAGGTACGATCCAGTACCCGACCATCTGTTGTGATGGTCGGGCCCTGGGGCGGCCGCAGGCTGGTATTATGAGGCTG
Organism: Rhinoderma darwinii; assembly: GCF_050947455.1. Lineage (NCBI taxonomy): Eukaryota > Metazoa > Chordata > Amphibia > Anura > Rhinodermatidae > Rhinoderma > Rhinoderma darwinii. The sequence goes on along the minus strand of NC_134696.1, from coordinate 59,771,539 downwards.
GGAAGGGCCAAAAACAGTGGCCCTTCCCACCCTTGTAATGCTGCCTGCTGCTGCTGTGTTGTATCTGGCTGGTTATAAAAGTGGGGGGGACCCCACGTCATTTTTTTAAATTATTTATTTATTTACATTTTTTTTTTAAAAAAGACATGGGGTTCCACCCAATTTATCATAACCAGCCACATACAACACAGTGTTATTAGCCTGGGAATGGACAAAACCAGTGGCCCTTCCCACCCATGTAATGCCAGACTGCTGCGGCCTTGTATATGGCTGGTTATTAAAAATGTGGGGGACCCGTCTATTGCTAAATTTGTTAAATTCCAAAAAAAAAAACGACGTGGGGGTCCCCCCCATTTTTATAACCAGCCCGATACAACACAGCAGCAGCAGCCTAGCATTACAAGGGTGGGAAGGTCCACTGATTTTGGCCCTTCCCAGCCTCATAATACCAGCCTACGGCCGCCCCAGTACCCGACCATCACAACAGATGGTCGGGTACTGGATCGTACCAAGCTCTTCCCGGCACCCCTGGTGGTGGTGGGTACCGGGGTAATAATGGGTGGTTAGTGCTAGCCTCTGCACCGGCTAACACTAAGTACCGCCTTAATAATGGACGCTGTCAATCAGCCAACTGCCATTATCTAGGCACTAATAAAGTTTGAAAAAAAAACACAAAGACAATTCTTTTTTATTGAAATAAGAAATCCCCAACAAAACCCTCGTTAACCATTTTATTAAAATTTGAAAAAACGCAGATCTACGTAGTAGTCCAACGAATCGAAGATGTAGTCCAATCGGTACATCAAAATCTGCAACAACATAAAAAAACAGTTATCAATGTGAACAATACCAATACTTCTACTCACCTACACACATATATACACGCACACACAAACAAACAACCATACACAGACACACACATATATACACAAACACAACAAGATATACACACACACATAAACAGACAAACACACACATATACACGAACTCACACATATACAAACAAAAACACACATATACAAACACACACACACACACACACAGTTATACACACATACACGAACACATATACACAAACACATATACAAACAAAAACACACATACCCAAACACACATATACACAAACACATATACACAAACACACCCATATATACACACAAACACACACTCATATACACACATATACACATATACAAAAACACACACAAACATCTACACACAAACATATACACAAATACACCCATATATACACAAACATATACACAAAACACATATACACAAACACACCCATATATACACACACACATATAAAAACAAAAACAGACAAAGTCACATACCCAAACACACATATATACACAAACACACACATACACAAACACGGTTTCTTTTAAATGCTGCTGGGGAACACGCTCGATCCACTATATAAGGCTGCGCTACAGTGCAGCATTTAAAAGAAACAGGATCCTGACCTGTCCATAGAGTTTAAGGCAGCACAGAGTATTTCAGGAGATGAGCGTGCAGATTCAGTGCTGCTGCGAACTCTGCTCTTACCATTACGTAGCTCTCAGTCTGTTACCTCTCCTCCACTCCTGTCCTCCAGAACACCTTCACATGATTGGCAAGTCACCACGTAATGGTAAGAGCAGAGTTCACAGCAGCACAGAGTATTTCAGGAGATGAGCGTGCGGATCTTGTGCGGGGTGGTGACTTGCCAATCATGTGAAGGTGTTATTGAGGACAGGAGTGGAGGAGAGGTAACAGACTGAGCTACGTAATGGTAAGAGCAGAGTTCACAGCAGCACTGAATCTGCACGCTCCTCTCCTGAAATACTCTGTGCTGCTGTGAACTCTGTTCTTACCATTACGTAGCTCAGTCTGTTACATCTCCTCGACTCCTGTCCTCTATAACACGTTCACATGATTGGCAAGTCACCACCACGCACAAGATCCGCACGCTCATCTCCTGAAATACTCTGTGCTGCTGTGAACTCTGCTCTTACCATTACGTGGTGACTTGCCAATCATGTGAAGGTGTTCTTGAGGACAGGAGTGGAGGAGAGATAACAGACTGAGAGCTACGTAATGGTAAGAGCAGAGTTCACAACAGCACTGAATCTGCACGCTCATCTCCTGAAATACTCTGTGCTGCCTTAAACTCTGTGGACAGGTCAGGATCCTGTTTCTTTTAAATGCTGCACTGTAGCGTAGCCTTATATAGTGGATCGAGCGGGTTCCCTAGCAGCATTTAAAAGAAACAGGATCCTGACCTGTCCACAGAGTTTAAGGCAGCACAGATTATTTCAGGAGATGAGCACGGGCAGCCGTTCGTTTTTCCGAGCCGTGCTCCCATCATGCACACGACCGTAAAAACACCCGTTATTGCGGGTCGTAATTACGACCCGCAATAACGGGCTCATAGACTTCTGTTACCCACGGGTACCTTTCCGTATTCTCACGGGAAGGTGCCCGTGCCGTTAAAAAAATAGAACATGTTCTATTTTTCTATTTTACGGGCCGTGCTGCTATAATTTTAATGACAGCACGGTTCGCAAAAGCGGCCGGCTGCCCGTGGCCGGCCGGCCGTGCTCGTAGTTACGAGTCGTAATTACGAGCACGGCCCGTAAAATAAAAAAATAGAACATGTTCTATCTTTTTAACGGCACGGGCACCTTCCCGTGAGAAAACGGGAAGGTACCCGTGGCTAACAGAAGTCTATGGGCCCGCTATTTCGGGTCGTAATTACGACCCGTGATAACGGGTGTTTTTATGGTCGTGTGCATGAGGCCCCGTAATGACGGGTGGCTACATGTGTGCACCCGTCATTACGGCAGCGTTGCTAGGCGACGTCAGTAAGGGTATGTGCACACACACTAATTACGTCCGTAATTGACGGACGTATTTCGGCCGCAAGTACCGGACCGAACACCCTGCAGGGAGCCGGCCTCCTAGCATCATATTTATGTACGATGCTAGGAGTCCCTGCCTCTCCGTGGAACTACTGTCCCGTACTGAAAACATGATTACAGTACGGGACAGTTGTCCTGCAGAGAGGCAGGGACTCCTAGCATCGTACATAACTATGATGCTAGGAGCCCGGCTCCCTGCATTGTGTTCGGTCCGGTACTTGCGGCCGAAATACGTCCGTCATTTACGGACGTAATTAGTGTGTGTGCACATACCCTAAATAGTCACTGTCCAGGGTGTTGAAAGAGTTAACTGATCGGCAGTAACTGTTTCAGTACCCTGGACAGTGACTACCGATCACAGTACCTGTAAAAAAAAAGACGTTCATACTTACCGAGAACTTTCTGCTTCCTCCAGTCCGGTCTCCTGGCCGTTGCCTTGGTGACGCGTCCCTCTCGACATCTGGCCCGACATTCCTTGATGACGATGCAGCCCATGTGAGCGCTGCAGCCAATCACAGGCTGCCGCGGCCTCTGCAGCCAATCACAGGCTGCAGAGGCCTCTGCAGCCAATCACAGGCTGCCGCGTCAGAAAAGGTCGGACTGGAGGAAGAAGAGGGACTCGTCAACAAGACAACGACCGGGTACGTATGAAATGCTTTTTATTTTATTTTTAATCAGCAGCCTCTTTTCTCTATCAGTGATTGATAGAGATAAGTGGCTGCCGATTTGTATAATGTTTTTGACCGGGTTCGGTCAAAACGGGTTCGGCCGAACCCGGTGAAGTTCGGATTCGCTGCGAACCGAACTTTACCGGAAGTTCGGACCGAAACCGGGTTCGGTTGTCCCGGTTCGCTCATCTCTACTCCTGACCGTCTACATAGGATATATCCTGAGTCTTCGCCTCTCTGTTGGAGAAGGTGTGGAAATACAGGGTCCTTATTCCACATGCTATGGCAATGCCACAAATTAGACTGGTTCTGGGCCCAAGTATTTAGATTACTGGCAGAAGTAATACAAAATCCAGTTATCATGTCTCCTCAGGTAGCGTTATTATTTCTAGAATTAGAGGGTTTCCCTTCCTTGGCGAGATGCCTTATTTGTAAAATCCTGGTAATGGCAAAACTAGTCATCACAAGATATTGGAAGAAAGTAGAAACCCCAATGCTTGAGGAGCTCATAGCATTAATTAACACAACATATTCCTATGAAAGAATAATGGCCTTAGGAAACTCCACATACGCAAGATTCAACCTTTTATGGGCCCCATGGTGCAACAGTATCTTCTATAAATCTTTTTGAGTAGGTTTTATTACACAATTATGTGAGGTCTCAACAATAATAAAATGTTCCAATAACATCAAAAATAAAGGTCATGACCACAAGAATATGAATATACGTGGATATTGAATGTACAATACAGTTTTAGTGCACTATACGAATGGTTTGCAATGTTTTTTGTTTACTTCTGTTATGCTCTTACTGCTATTTGTTGGGACTGAATGTCTCATTGTTCTGTACCTTCAGTATGCTTGAAATACTTGAAATGTATAAATGTTTATATGTTAAAAAATTCTCAATAAAAACTATTGAAACGAAAACTTCTGACATTTCACTATGAGATGTCAGAAGTTTTTTAGAAGTTTAGTTACACTTTAAAGGGGTTTTCCCAGAGGTGGGACTCACATCTAACTCTAAAGCCGGGCCCCCTAAACCCTGTTCTACCTCTTTCTGCTATCGCTGCCTCTTGGCCACTTCCTGACCATGGACTTTCCGTAACTCATAGTAGTGAATATCAGTTACGGAAGCAGCGTATCATGCGAGCTACGCTGTTTCCGTAACCACCATTCAGTTCTATGGGACTTACGGAAACAGTGTTCTAGAACCAAGCTCAGCACATAAATACAACACCAAAACCAACCTCAGTACATAAATACAGCACTAGAACAAAACTCACTACATCAATACAGTCCCAGAACCAAGCTCAGTATCACGGTTCTGACCGGTTTGTTTGTGGATCCACTGTGTCGTCTGGGAGATGGTGCTTGTAACCCAGGCAACGCTTGGCACAGCAGGTTTAGAGGCAGTCAAATGAATAGACCAGAAGTCAGGACAGGCAGCAGACGTCGTAACGGGTATGGATAGCAATAGGTCTAGGCAGGCGGCAGGCAAGAATAGTACAAGTTCAGGCAAAGGTCACAACGGGATATCCAGACAAAGGCAGAAGGCAAGGTAACAGGGAAAATTGGGTACAGGGAAGCTCACAGGGATAACTTGGTTGAACAGGCAAAGATCTGAGGAAGGCGGGTCCTTTAATAGGAAGTCTTAGGATTTTGACACACGCCGGCCCTTTAAGAAGGGAAGAGTCAGCGCGTGCACCCTCTAGTGGCTGCAGCTGCACATAGTGGATGATGGCCGTGGAGGGAGGTGAGAGATGCAGTTACCTGACGACGCCCAGAGCCTGCAAAGCGTCCGGATCGGGTGAATGGAGCTCGGGACGAGCATGAGGGAATGGAGGGTACAAGAACCAGAGCAGAGGCCATGGAAGCAGCGGGGAATGGCGTGGCAGCCGTTACAGTACCCCCCCCCTTTATGCCCCCTCTTTTTTGGCTTGCTTGGGAACCTTCTTTCAAAGTCCTTGATGAGAGCTGGGGCGTTGATATTCTCCACCGGTTCCCATGATCTCTCCTCCGGGCCATGATCCTTCCATTCCACTAGGTACCACAATCTCCCCCGTGTTCTTTTGACATCAAGGATCTCTTTAATCTCAAACTCAGCATCAGCTGCAGGAGCAGGATGGACAGGAACTTTTTGGGAAAATCGGTTGAATATTGTAGGTTTCAGCAGAGAAATGTGGAAAGCAGAGGCGTAGCTAGGTTCTCCTGCACCCGGGTCAAAGATTCAGATTGGCGCCCCCCCCCCCCCAACTTTTTTCCCCACATCTCCTTCCCCCTCGCCATGTTTGCTTTCTCTACCAATCAATGAGGTTTAATTGCTTTTCACAATTTTTTTGGAACCCCATAAGGTACAGAAACTGGTAGAGGTATTCCTGGGTGCTGGCCATACACCAAGAAGAAAGGAGAAAAGCAGGTAGATTCCCCCGTATGGTTGTTGTAGGCAAATTCGGCCTATGGAAGTAGACTTGCCCAGTTGTCTTGTCGTGGAGACACAAAATTCCTGAGGAAACTGTCAAGTATTTGATTTATCCACTCTACTTGACCATTGGATTGAGTATGGTAAGCGGAAGAGAAGTCAAGTTTGACCTCCAGCAGTTTGCACAAGGCTCTCCAGAACTTGGATGTGAACTGCACTCCTCTGTCAGAAACAATATGTTTAGGAAGACCATGAAGGCGAAAAATGTGCTTGATAAACAGTGTTGCCAGTCGGGAAGATGACGGAAGGCCTGAAAGGGGTACAAAATGCGCCATTTTGGAAAAGCAATCCACGACTACCCAGATTACGGTACACCAAGCAGAACTTGGCAGATCAGTAATGAATCAAAGGGAGACTTTATTCTGAGAGCAGATGGAGCAGGCTGAAACAAAGTCTTTAGTATCTTGGAACATGGAAGGCCACCAGTACTGACGGCTAATCAAATTGAGAGTGTTTTTATGCCAGGGTGCACAGAAACCCTGGAGGCATGACCCCAGTGAAGAACACAATCCCTTTCTTTAGGGGATACGTAGGTCTTCCCTCTGGGAATGTGTACCACTTCAGCCGGGGCAGCGATCATAATGCGTTCTGGATCTATAATGAACCGGGGACTGGGCTCTTGATCTGTGGGGTCAAAAGAGCGAGATAAGGCATCAGCCTTGGTATTCTTTCCAGCGGGTCTGCAGTGAAGATGGATATCAAATCTGGAGAAGAATAATGCCCACCGTGCTTGGCGAGGATTTAGGCGTTGAGCAGATTGCAGGTAAAGGAGGTTTTTATGATCTGTGTAGATGATGATAGGATGCCGTGCACCCTCTAGCAAATGTCTTCACTCCTCCTGTGCCAATTTAATAGCCAAAAGTTCTTTATCTCCAGTACCATAATTTTTCTCCGCAGGTGTAAATGATTTGGAGAAAAAGCCACAGACCACATGTTTCCCTCTACAACTCTTTTGTGAAAGAATAGCTCCGACACCCACAGATGAAGCATTGACCTCCAGAACAAAGGGATGGGTGGAATCCGGTCTATGTAGGACTGAAGTAGAAGAGAAGGGAATTTTAAGAGCTTGGAATGCGGCTTCGGCCTCCGTGGTCCAGTCTTTAGCGTTAACCCTCTTTTTGGTCAGTGCAGAAATAGGAGCTATCATAGAGAAGAAGTGAGGAATAAACTAACGGTAATAATTTGCGAATTCCAGCAGGCATTGGACAGCTTTGAGTCCTTGCGGACACGGCCAGTTGAGAATTGAGGACAGCTTGGCTGGATCCATTTGACGTCCCTGGTTGGAAATGACATACCCCAGGAAAGGCAGGCTGGTTTTCTCGAAGAGGCATTTCTCCAGTTTAGCAAACAGAGAGTTCTGTCGCAGACACTGTAACACTTGGCGCACATGCACACGATCAGTCTGAATATTAGGAGAAAAGATTAAAATGTCATGTAGGTATACCACCACACAGCTGTACAACAGATCTCAAAAAATGTCATTAACAAAGGCCTGGAAAACCGCAGGAGCATTACAAAGACCAAAGGGCATGGCGAGGTATTCAAAATGCCCATCACGAGTGTTGAACGCGGTTCTCCATTCCTATCCTTCGCGGATACTAATCAGGTTATCAGCTCCACGAAGGTCTAGTTTGGTGAAAATTCTCGCCCCCTGTAAGCGGTCAAAGAGTTCAGAGATCAACGGTAACGGGTACTTGTTTTTTAATGTGATATTATTCAACCCACGGTAATCAATGCAAGGACGCAGGGAGCCATCTTTTTTCCCCACAAAGAAATACCCCGCGCCAGCAGGAGAGGAGGACTTACGGATGAATCCTCTCTCCAGAATCTCTTGGATATACCGAGACATGGCCTCTGTCTTGGGCAAAGACAGGGGGTAGACTCTACCTCTGGGAGGCGTGGCGTTGGGGACCTGGGCTATGGCACAGTTGTATGGCCTGTAAAGTGGCAGCGATTCAGCTTGTTGTTTACAGAAAACATCAGAGAAGCTTTTATATGGAGTAGGAAGTCCTGCTGAGTTAGGTTCTGTAGGCTGAGGCATGGATGGGCGAATAGTTTGTAGACAATGTTGGTGACAGAAGTCACTCCAGCGGGTCATTTGACTTCCAGTCCAGTCAATAACAGGAGAGTACTTCTGTAACCACGGTAGACCCAGTAGCAAAGGGTTCAGAGAGTTCTTTAAAACGTAGAAGGAGATATGTTCCTGGTGCAGCGCCCCTGTTAACATGAAAATGGGCTCGGTGACAAGATAGATAGTCTCCTGTAGAAGCCTCCCATCCACAGAAGCAATGGACAGAGGTTGGGTTAGTTCTTGAACTGGGATTTTGTAGCGATTAACCAGGAACTGGCACAGGAAATTCCCAGCGGATCAGGAATCTAGAAAGGCTTGAACGCAAAAAAGTGGTTCCAGCAAAGGACAGTTTTGCCGGTATGGTCATCTTTTGAGAGGGTGGTACTCCACCTAGGGTAGCCTCTCCTACTTTCCCTAGGTGTTGGAGCTTTCCGGCCCCACTGGACAGTCTTTGAGGAAGTGCGTGTTACCACCACAATATAGACATAAATTCAACTTGCGTCTATTCTGGCGCTCATCAGGCATGAGTCTTGTTCTGTCCACCTGCATGGGTTCATCCGACCGAGAGTAAGATGAGACAAGAAGAGGCCTTTGGAAGGTTGGTGTCAACCGTGATGTCCGATTGCCCCGAGCAGATTCTTGTTGTCTCTCACAGAAACTTATATCAATCCAATTGGCAAGAGTGATCAAATCATCCAAGGATGGTGGAAGGTCTCGGCCAGCAAGTTCATCCTTGATTCGGCCCGCCAGACCCTCCCAGAAGGTAGATACCAAAGCCTCGTTATTCCACTGGAGTTTTGTAGCCAGGGTGCGAAATTGAATGGCGTATTGGCCTACAGTGGAGGTTCCTTGCTGGAGCTTGAGAAGAGAGGAAGCTGCTGAAGACGCTCGACCTGATTCTTCAAATACCTTTTTAAATGTGGAGAGAAAGTTCTGAATATCATACATTATGGGGTCGTTTCTCTCCCACAAGAGCGATGCCCAAGCCAGCGTTTTGCCAGAAAGCAGAGACAGGATGTAGGCCACCTTAGCCCGGTCTGAGGAAAAATGATGTGTCATGACCTCAAAATGAATGGTGCATTGATTAACAAATCCCCTGCAGGTTTTGGGGTTACCCTCATAGCGGGCAGGCATAGGTAAATGTAATCCTGGACTGTAGACAGGAGCTTGCGGTAGTGGTGGCTGTATCGGAGACGCCGGAGGCGCTAATTCGTTCAAACAAGTGGACACATTTTGCAGAAGCTGAAAAAGTTGGTCTTGGCGGACTCGTTGTCTTGAAAGTTCCTGAGCCATATCAGACACATCAGGCAGGGCTGTGTCAAGGGGATCCATGGCTTCGTTCAAACTATCACAGTTCTCATCGGTTTGTTTGTGGATCCTCTGTGTCGTCTGTGAGATGGTGCTTGTAACCCAGGGCAATGTTTGACACAGCAGGTTTAGAGGCAGTCAGATGAATAGGCCAGAAGTCAGGACAGGCAGCAGACGTCGTAACGGGTATGGATAGCAATAGGTCTAGGCAGGCGGCAGGCAAGGATAGTACAAGTTCAGGTAGAGGTCACAATGGGAAATCCAGACAAAGGCAGAAGGCTAGGTAACAGGGAAAATTGGGTACAGGGAAGCTCACAGGGATAACTTGGTTGAACAAGCAAAGATCTGAGGGAGGCGGGTCCTTAAATAGGAAGTCTTAGGATTTTGACACACGCCGGCCCTTTAAGAAGGGAAGAGTCAGCGCATGCACCTTCTAGTGGCTGCAGCCGCACATAGTGGATGATGGCCTTGGAGGGAGGTGAGAGATGCAGTTACCCGACAGCGCCCAGAGCCTGCAGAGCGTCCGCATCGGGTGAATGGACCTCAAGATGAGCATCAGGGAATGGAGGGTGCAAGAACTGTAGCAGAGGCAATGGAAGCAGCGGGGAACGGCGTGGCAGCCGTTACACTCAGTACATAAATACAGCCCCAGAACCAAGCTCAGTACATAAATACAGCACCAGAACAAAGCTCAGTACATATATACAGCATCAGCAAAAATACAGCTCAATTTAGTGCAACCCCTGCTGTGTAGGTTTGTATGGATAAAACGAAAGCTCTCAGCATGGCCTGAACAATGGTAAGGATATGCTAGGAGTGGCTGTTTCCCCCCCAAAAATATCATACCACCCATAATCTTGCTGCAGATCATACAGTGACTACAGTACTGATTAGAGGCAGAATAAATATTTACATTAAGTGACTCACCAGTGACGTCTCAGATTCTAGTTCTTCTGTTTCTCCATCCAGTCCAGACCTCTATGACTTCTCCCGGCCACGACCCGTTTCTGGAGTTTTCCGCTCAGATGTCTTGGGCTTCTCACTTTTCAAACATTTCTGCATCTATAAACAAGGATAAAGTTAACATGGTGCCCCACAATACGTCCCTACATATAATAGTACCATACACTGCACCTCTAATTATATTAAGGCTATGCACAGTGTCCCTGATTATAATAACACCATACACTGTGTCCCACGCACACACATAGTGCCCCCATAGAGCCCCCTGTAGATAGTGCTCCCATAGATAGTGCCCCCATAGAGCCCCCTGTAGATAGTGCCCCACATATAGCCCCCCTGTTGATAGTGCTCTACATATAGCCCCCTGAAGATAGCGCCCTACATATAGCTCCCCCTGTATATAGTGCCCCACATATAGCCTACTGTAGATTGCGCTCTACATATAGCGCACCCTGTATATAGTAACCTACATGTAGTCCCCCTGTAGATTGTGCCCCACATACAGCCACCTGTATATGGTGCTCTACATATAGCGCACTACATATAGTCCCCCTTTAGATTGTGTCCCACATAAAGCCTCTCCTGTAGATTGTGTCCCACATATAGCCCCCCCCTCCTTCAGATAATGCCACCCACACTTTTTAGTTGAAAATAACAAAATTTATATACTAACCGTGATCCCGTTCCCGCGCTGTCCTGTGTCAGTGCAGGCCTGCTCTCTTCTGAGGAGGTCTGCTGGGGCTGAGCGACGCCATTGCGCCGTTGAAAGGCGCTGACTGGCAGGGCAGAATGACATGCCCCGTCAATCAGCGCCCTTCAACAATGGAAGCTGTGTGATGACGTCATCGTGCCGCTACCATCGTTGATTGTCAGGGCAGAATGACTTCCCCCGCCAATCAGCTCCTTTCAACAAGTTGAAAGGCGCTGATTGGCGGGACAACTCATTCTGCCCTGCCAATCAGCGTCATTGTAATGCGCTGAGTGGTTGGGCACGGAACGTTCCCGGCCATTCAGCGCTTATGCATGTAATCATTTTACCTGCGTTCTATAGATGCAGGTACAATTAGTGCAGGAGGGGGTGGTGGCGGCTGGTTTCAGTTGCGCCGCCGCTCCCTCAGAGAGGCAGCAGGGCAGACGGTGCGGCCATATTCCCTCTCAACACGCCTCTCCTCCCCATTAGCGGCGCTAGCGCGCTGCAATGTGTTTTTTGTAAGAAAGAGGCGCGGTTCGTAGGGCCATGGGCCCCCTGGGAGCCGCCCTAACCGTCCATATGATAATCTGCCACTGACTACATTCCAGGGATTGCTCCTGACTTCACTATCTATGTATGGACAATGATGTCAGGGGCTTCCCCAAAGTCAGAGTCCCCAGGCAGAGCGCTAATAGAGGCTCTGGCCCAGGATTCCAGCCCTGGGAGAACTCCTGATGTTACTGTCCATATATGGACAGTGACGTCAGGAGCATTGCTGGAGTCCCCGGGCAGAGCGCTATCTGATTCTCTGCTCTGGGACTTCAGGACGCGTGAATACCCCCATTGGGGTTAACAGGTTTTAATGCAGCCGTGTAGCGGAGTTTAAAAAAACAGCAGTCACACTGCCGTTAACAACAGTTGTGTGAATAGAGCCTTAAAGAGCTTTTCCCATCAGGAACATTTATGACAAATCCACAGGATATGACATAAATATCAGATAGATGCAGGTCCCACTTCTGGAACATGCACCTTTCTCTAGAATGGGGCTCCCAAAACTCTGTTCTACCTTTTTCTGCTCCTGCTGCCTCCCGGCCACTTCCCGACTATATGGTCGGGAGCTACGAAAACAGCGTAGCTCCCTCTCCCCCGACACATAGCATTTACAGTAAAATCCTCCCTCCCCACAAAATCGATTTTGATTTAGAAAAAGAAGCCCCTCCCCCACACATAATATTTTTAATATTTGGTTTTTGGAGCACAGATTTTGCTGGATTGGTTTCTTGACACCATGTCGCTTTTGCAAAGCCCCTAGGTACCAGTACAGAGGAAACTACACAAAAGGGGTTTTATTTGGGATACTACACCACTTGAGGAATTCATCTAGGGGTGTAGTGAGCATTTGCACCCCACAGGTTTTTTTATAGATTTTATTTGAATTGTGCAGTGAAAATAAAAAAAAAAATTTCTTCCAATAAGACGTAGCTTTAGCGCAACATTTTTCATTTTCTCAAAAAATAAAGAAGAAAAAGCATCCCAGCATTTGTAAAACAATTTCTCCCGAGTACAGCAATACCCCATATGTGGTCATAAACTGCTTTTTGGGCACATGGCAGGGCTCAGAAGGGAACCAGCGCCATTTTTGGCTTTTGGAGTGCAGATTTTGCTGGATTGGTTTCTGGTCGGTATGTAGCATTTGCAAAGTCCCTGTGGAACCAAAACAGTGGAAACCCCCCAGAAGTGACCCTATTTTGGAAACTACACCCCTCAAGGTATTCTCCTAGCAGTGTAGTGAGCATGTTAACCCCGCAGGTGTTTTGCAGAAATTAGTGTGCACTCGATGTTGAAAATTGTATTTTTTTTTTCATAGGTATGCCAATATGTGGTGCCCAGCTTGTGCCACCATAACAAGACAGCTCTCTAATTTTTATGCTGTGTTTCCCGGTTTTAGAATCACCCAACATGGGGCGCTAATCTTTTACCTGGACATTCGACAGGGCTCAGGAGTGAAAGAGTACCATGCGAAATTGAGGCCTAATTTGGCGACTTACAAAGTATTGGTTCAGAGTTGTAGGGGCTCTGATGTGAAATAATAAAAAAGAAACCCCTGAGAAGTGACTCCATTTTGGAAACTACACCCCTCAAGGCATTTATTAAGCGGTATAGTGAGCATTTTCACCCCACAGGTCATTTCCATAAATGAATGTGCTGCTTATGGTGCATAGTAAAAACTTAAATTTTCCCCCAGATATGCCATTTCAGTGGCAAATATGTTTTAGAAACACCCTACGTGTGGCCCTAATCTGTTGCCTGGACATTCGACCAGGCTCAGGAGTGAAAGTGTACCATGTAACATTAAGGCCTAATTTGGCAATTTACAAAGTATTGTATCACAATTGCAGAGGCTCTGATGAATGATTGCGCTGCAGAAGGTGCAAAGTAAAAATTTCAATTTTTACCTAGATATGCCATTTTAGTGGGAAATATGTCGTGCCCAGCTTGTGCCACTGGAAACACACACCTCAAAAATTGTTAAAAGGGTTCTCCCGGGTATGGAGATGCCATATATGTGGATTTAAACTGCTGTTTGGGCACACTGTAGGGCTCAGAAGGGAGGGAGCGGCATTTGGCTTTTGAAGCATAGATTTTGCTTGGTAGTAGTTTTGTTTGGAATTTTACTGGTATTTCAGTTTATAATGTGGGGGCATATGTAAGCTGGGCAAAGTACATCAGGGGCATAGTGAGGTGGTATAATAATGGGGTAAACAATAAAATAATCCATTGATGTGTGTTACGATGTGACACAATCCTTTCTGCACAGGCTAGTGTCGCACTGATAAATGGTGTCCTTTCTTATCCCCCTTTTGGTCCACACTCTGCACCTTTGCAGTTTGGGGAATTTTGCTGGGAAAGTGTTGTCCTGGTATAATACGGGCACCCTCGCTTCCAGCAGATATGTTTGGGTCCTCCCCTTCCTGGTCCCCTAATTTTAGGGCCCCGATAAATCACCTCTTGAAACAGAAGAAATGTTCCCCTCGGGCCGGCACAACCGCATATTTTTATATCCTGACTTTTTGGAGCCTTAACTAATTTTATTTTTTCATAGACGTAGTGGTATGAGGGCTTGTTTTTTTGCGAGACGGGCTGTAGTTATTATTGGTACCATTTTGGGGTACATGCAACTTTTTGATCACTTTCATTTTAAGGTGACCTAAAAACAGCAATTCTGGCATAGTTTTTTTTCGGGTTTTTTATACAGCGTTCACCATGCGTTTTAAATTACATGTTAACTTTATTCTGTGGGTCAGTACGATTCCGGCAATACCTAATTTATAGCACTTTTTTATGTTTTACAGCTTTTTGCACAATAAAATTACTTTTGTAATGGTTCTCGCCATGTTGTGAGAACCATTACTTTTTACGTTTTTCGTCTACAGAGCTGTGTGAGGGCTTGTTTTTTGCAAGACGAGCTATAGGTTTTATAGGTACCATTTTTGTATAGATGCAACTTTTTGATCACTTTTTATTTAAATTTTTTTAGGGCAAAGTGACCAAAAAACTGAAATTCTGGCATTGTTTTTTACGGTTTCTTTTACGCCGTTCACCGCGTGGAATAAAATAACATAATATGTTTATAGCTTAGGCCGTTATGGTCACGGTGATACCAAATATGTATGGTTTCTTCCATTTATTAATGTCGTTAGCATTTTTGTTTTTCTGTAGATAACTTTGCTAACTTGATTTCATTTTTACATTTCCTATTGAAATCTTTGTAAGTCTGGAATGCTTTTGCTGATCCCTCAGCCTTCAATGTTTTGAATGCTTTTGTCTTACTATAGTCAGTAATTCCCTATTCAGCCATATTGGTCTCCTTTTATTTCTAGATATTTTGCTACCAGTCGGTATCAACTTACTACACGATTCATGCAATATATCTTTAAAAACTCCCCATTTATCTTCAGTGTTCCTATTTACCATTACACGATCCCAATTAACATGACTAAGTGCTTCCCTCAGTCTATTGAATTTTGCTTTCTAATATTCCAGGTTTTTGATGCTCCCCTTTATATTGTTTTATTGAAAATTATATTAAAACTTACCATATTGTGGTCACTATTGCCCAAGTGCTCCCGGACCTCCACATCTGATATTGTGTCTGGTCTATTAGATAAGACCACATCCAGCACATTATCCCCTCTTGTTGTTTTATTAACCAACTGAATGAAATAATTGTCTTGAATTGAGTAAAAAAATGCAGCTTTTAGCACATCCAGCGGCCTCTATGTCCCAATTAATGTCAGGATAGTTCAAATCCCCCATAATAAGGACCCTATTATTATTTGCTGCTTTTTGTATTTGTTGCAGCATTTCATCCTCAGTCTGTTCCGCTACGTTTGGTGGCTTATAACAAACTCCAATTAGCAGTTTACCATTATTAATCGTTTCATGAATATTTACGCATAAAGACTCCACACTGTCAAAGTCTCCTCTAATGTCTTCATTCAGGACTGGTCTTAGGTTGGATTTTACAAGCAGACAACCCCCTATATTTTTCATCTTTTCTATCCCTTCTTAATACGTTGTAGACCTTCACATTTATTACCCAGTCATGGCTCTCATCCAGCCAGATTACTGTTATGCCCGCTACATCATAATCTTTGTCAGTCATTAGAATCTCCAACTCGTCCATTTTAATTGCACGACTTCTTGCATTCACCAGCATACATTTGATCTTACTGACACCTTTAATATTCTTAGGCTGGGTTCACACAACCTATTTTCAGACGTAAACGAGGCGTATTATGCCTCGTTTTACGTCTGAAAATAGGGCTACAATACGTCGGCAAACATCTGCCCATTCATTTGAATGGGTTTGCCGACGTACTGTGCCGACGACCTGTCATATACGCGTCGTCGTTTGACAGCTGTCAAACGACGACGCGTAAATTGACTGCCTCGGCAAAGAAGTGCAGGACACTTCTTTGCAACGTAATTTGAGCCGTTCTTCATTGCATTCAATGAAGAGCAGCTCAAGATTACGGGCGTCAAATGCGAGGAGGAGCTTTCACGTCTGAAATGACGGAGCTGTTTTCTCCTGAAAACAGTCTGTCTTTTCAGACGTAAAAGCCACTTCTCGTGTGCACATACCCTTAGGTCCGTATTTATTTCTAGTCACCTCCCTACTCGGCTTGCTATCCCTAGCCCCCACTAAATCCCCATTATCCCATTCTGTATCCCACTGTAAATCTTTCTTACCCCGCTTGTGTATCCCCGCCCTCCCTCCCCCAGCTGCTAGTTTAAAAGCCCCTCAAGCCGTCTAACCATTTTTTCCCCAGCACAGCTGCACCCTCCCGATATAGATGCAGCCCGTCCCTACCATAGAGCCTGTAGCCGACAGAGAAGTCAGCCCAGTTTTCCATGAACCAAATCCCTTCCTTCCTGCACCAATTTCGAAGCCACTTATTTAACTCCCTAATCTTCCGCTATCTTTCTAGTGATGCTCGTTGCACTAGTAGTATTTCTGAAACCACTACCTTGGAGGTCCTAGACTTCAGCTTCTCTCCTAGTTCCCTAAAATAATTTTTAAGGACCTTCCATCTCCCACTGACTTTGTCATTGGTACTGATGTGTACCATGACCACCGGGTCTTCCCCAGCCCCACCAAGCAATCTGTCTGTTCGATCCACAATAAGCCGAACCAGAGAACCCGGCAGACAACACACCGTTCGACATTCAAGGCCGCGGCGACAAATGACCCTATCTGTCCGCCTAATAATAGAATCCTCTACCACCAGCATCTGTCTGACCTTTGCTGCCCTCCTACTTCCATGCTTCATACAGTCCTTGTCCTGGTTGCTAGGAGCAATGTCCTGCTGTAGTGATGCTGGCCCTGGACTTGTATTCCTAATATCAGCCAAACAGGCATATTTACTAGGTTGTGCCAGTTCAGGACTAGCCTCCCTGGCACTTTCCCCTTACCCCTTCCTCTAACTGTTACCCAGCTACTAATCTCTGGATCCTGAGCTTGCCCGCCTCCATCTACGTCCATCTCACTGGCCCCAGCCAATGCTTGCTCAGTGAGCTCTAAACTCCTCTCCAAGTTTGCAATGCTCCTAAGTGTTACAAGCTGCATATTTAGATCCAGTACCTGGGCTTCCAAATACACAACATGCGTGCATCTTGTGCAAAGATATTCAACCTCAAACGGCTGTTCAAGGCATGCATACATTGCTCAAGACACACACCTGGTAGCATTGTCCATGGAACACATTCTTAAATGGGGATAAACAGTATAGCAAGACAAAAAACTTTTGTAGCACAGAATACACAACAATGCACAAAGAAAATCTATCAAACCTTATGTCCCCTTGTTTAACTAGGCACTTATCTGCAAAATCGCACTTTACTGTACTCTCACTTCACTCCATTATGTTAAAATATTCTGTAGAATGTTTGGCCAATCAATGTATGTTTTAAAAAGGGGTTCTGAAATGCAAGCCAACACAGTGATCGGCTGATCACCATAGTCCTGGCTACTGAAACCCCTGATCAGATGCCACACACAACAGGGGAAAGGTAGTATTTCACTGTCATTAAAATAAAAGGGCGACAATGTAATAGATCGTTTTGCAAACTCCAGAACCAAAGATATTCTCTATTTTTGACTAAAAGGAATGGGTCTTGAGCAAAGGGTAAAACATAATTTCATTTTATCTATACTGTAAAAACAAACAGGCTGGAAGGGCAAAATCACTTAATTTAAGGAAGGCAAATTTCCCCAGGTTGAGGGCTGCAATAAGGACATAGACTAAGCAGGGCCGTATTTGCCACTAGGCACTGGCTGGGGGTGCAGTGCCTAGGGCGACAAGCAGGAGGGGGCGGCTGCAGGATTTATTTATTATTTTGTTACATAGTACAGTTCAAAAAAGACACATGTCCATCAAGTTCAACCAATTAATGGAAAAGGGAAGGGAAAAATGTCTACATATAGGAGCTAATATTTTTTTGTTCTAGGAAATTATCTAAGCCTTTTTGAAAACCATTTACTGTAGCTACTGTGACCAGCTCCTGCGGTAGACTATTCCATAGATTCACAGTTCTCACAGTAAAGAAGGCTTGTCGCCTCTGTAGATTGAGCCTTTTTTTCTCCAGACTGAGGGAGTGCCCCCTTGTTTTTTGAGTGGGTTTTACATGGAACAGGATTTCACTATTTATATAAGTTAATCATGTCCCCCTTAGTCGTCTCTTTTCAAGGCTAAATAGGTTTAATTCTTTTAATTTTTCCTCATAACTTAGATTCTCCATGCCCCTTATTAGCTTTGTTGCTCTTCTTTGTATTTTTTTCTAATTCCTGGGTATCCTTTCTATGAACTGGAACCCAGAACTGAACTGCATATTCTAGATGAGGCCGCACTAATGCTGGGTAAAGTGGTAATATTATATCCCTGTCCCGCGAGTCCATGCCTCTTTTAATACACGACAATATCTTGGTGGCCTTAGAAGCAGCTGATTGAGATTGCACACTGTTATTTAGTTTATGATCTACAAGTACACCCAGATCCTTCTCAACAAGTGACTCGCCCAGTATATCTCCCCCTAGGACATATGATGCATTCAGATTGTTGGTACCCAGATGCATAACTTAACATTTATCTACATTAAACTTAATTTGCCAAGTGGATGCCCAAATACTTACTGTGTTCAAATCAGCTTTTAATTGATGTGCATCTTCCATAGACAGAACTATACTACATAGCTTGGTGTCATCTGCAAAAATAGAAATAGTGCTATTAATTCCATCCTCTATATCATTAATAAATAAGTTGAATAATAATGGTCCTAGCATGGAACCCTGGGGTACATCACTTATAACCGGTGACCATTCAGAGCAGGAATCAGTGACCACAACTCTCTGGATACGGTCCTTGAGCCAATTCTCAATCCAATTACAAACGATACTTTCTAAACCTATAGTCCTTAATTTACCCATTAGACGTCTATGAGGGACAGTGTCAAATGCCTTTGAAAAATCCAAAAACACTATATCCACAGTGGTCCCTCTGTCTAGGCTTCTGCTCACCTCTTCATAAAAATAAATCAGGTTGGTTCGACAACTTTTGTCCTTAGTGAAACTGTTCTGGCTGTCACTTATAATACTATTTTTTTGTCACATAATCCTGTATATAGTCCCTCAATAGCACCTCAAACATTTCCCCCACGATGGATGTTAAGCTCACTGGTCTATAATAACCCGGGGAAGACCTAGAGCCCTTTTTGAAAATAGGCACCACATTTGCCCTGCGCCAGTCCCTTGGTACTGTACCAGTCACTAGAGAATATCTAAATATTATGAAGAGGGGGACCAAAATAACTGAACTACACTGTTTAAGAACTCTAGGGTGTAACCCATCTGGTCCCGGGGCCTTGTGTACATTTATTTTATTTAATTTAGCTTGGACCATATCTACATTCAGCCAATTCAGTATATCAACTGATATATTAACAGCACTGGCACTGGCTACATCAGCTGCTCTTTCTTTTGTTGTATATACAGAGCTAAAGAACCCATTTAGTAACTCTGCCTTCTCTTGATCCCCTGTGACCAACTCCCCATTACCACTATTTAGGGGTCCTACATGTTCAGACCTTAGCTTTTTTGCATTTATATACTTGAATAATTTTTTGGGATTTGTTTTACTATCTGTCATGAACAAATACACAGTAAACAGTGAGGTCCCTGTTCTTCCCAAACCTCTGTCCATACCTACTTGTACGACCCGACCTAAATGACGGCGCACAACTGGGAGGCGTTCCCTGTACTAGTACCAGTGAAACTAACAAACGGATAAGACAGAGACAGTACGAAACAACAAAGGGTCACCTGGCAAGTACACAGAGAGAGAGGCATGGCAATTGCGCCGCGGACAAAAGGCGGAGTCAGGCAGGCAGGTTCAAACCGGGAGAGTCAGGTCACAAGAAGTCAAAAAGCAAGTTGCTCAGGGGAGTCTGAAACAAGGGAAAGCACCAGGCAAGGAAACTCTAATTACAGACAGAGGCCAACTATCCCAGGCTGAACTAAATAAGGGGAGGGAGCTCAGGAACATCAGCCAGGCTTTGATTGGCCTGATGCTCCTGAGCTCCTATTGGCTGCAGACTGCCTCAGACTGCCAGGCTGGGCGACGCCCGATCGAGTAACTCCCGATGTCCTGGAGACCGAGGGAGCTGCAGGCAGAGAGTACATGACAGTACCCCCCCCCTTTTACGAGGGGCCACTGGACCATCAACCCCCGAACCAGGTTTATTCGGAAACTTTTTATGAATGTTTTTTATAAGGGTGGGTATCTCAGACTGGGACCCAAGTCCTCTCGTCTGGACCATATCCTTTCCAATGGACCAGATACTGGTTAGAACCATGAAAACCTTTCTACTGTCCAGCAACCTGGCCACCTTGAACTCCTGTCTCTTAGGTATCAATACTGGGATGGGGGGTTTCCCTATGGGAAGGATGGGGGGAACAAATCTTTTCAGAAGGGAGGAATGAAACACATCGTGGATGCGGAAGGAGGGGGCAATTTTAAGTGGAAGGAGACTGGGTTGATCTTCTCCTTGACCTCAAAAGGACCGATGTACCTGGGGGCGAACTTTCTGGAGTGTACCCTCAGGCGGAGGTTCTTGGAAGATAACCAAACCCGATCTCCCACCAAGAAATCAGGATTAGCCGAACACCTTTTATTGGCTTGAAGCCGCTGGTGGTCCTGGGCTTCCCTGAGATTACTCTGGACCTGGTCCCAGATGACCCTCAAATTCCCAGTGAGAATCTCCACTTCAGGGTTACCTGATACACACTGGGAAAATTAAGAAAACCGGGGATTAAAACCATAATTAAAGAATGGAGAAACTCCTGACGATGTGCTGATGTGATTATTGAGGGCAAATTCTGCAAGCGCCAAAAACCTGAACCATTTATCCTGAGCATCGGCCACGAAACATCTGAGATACTGTTTCAAAGACTGATTGGTCCTCTCAGTCTGGACATTAGTTTCTGGATGGAAGGCCGATGAAAAGGACAGGTCTAGTCCTAACTGCTTGCAGAACGCCCTCCAAAACAACTATACAAATTGGACCCCCCTGTCAGAGACGATGTTAACAGGTACCCCGTGCAAACATAAAATATGTTTAATAAAGAGGTTAACTAGCTCTTTAGCATTGGGCAATTTCTTCAGGGGAATGAAGTGGGCCATTTTACTAAACCGGTCTACCACTACCCAGATCACCGACCTGCCCTGGGATGAAGGGAGATCGGTGATAAAATCCATGGCTAGATGGGTCCAGGGTCCTTGGGGCATCGGCAAAGGACACAGCAAGCCTGCAGGTCGGGATCTGGGAGTTTCATTTCGGGCGCAGGTCTCACATGAGACCACGTAGACTCGGACATCCCATAGCAGCCCTGGCCACCAGAAACCATGGGTGACAAGGTCCCTGGTACCAGAGATGCATGGGTGACCTGACAGGACTGAGTCATGACACTCCTGGAGGAACCTCAGCCGGAGGTGTTGGGGTACAAACAATTTGCCCTCTGGAAGGGCTTCAGGGGCAGAGTACTGGCTGACCGTGATCTCTGTGGTCAGGTCAGAGTCTACAGTTGCCACTACCGCACCAGGAAGCAATACTCCTTCGGGTTTGGTCAGAAAACTATGGGACAGAGCATCCGCTTTAATATTCTTTGCAAGACCGATAAAATACCAACACATAGGATGCAAATGGAAAATAGTGCTAGAAGGTATCAACAAAATGAACTATGAGACAACATTACTGGCCATAATAGATGCACTATATATTGAATCCTACGAAGTAACCAAGGTATACTTGGTGCGTCGATCAGAAATTGACAGAAAACCAACCCAAGAAAATATGATCGACTACAGCACAAATGTAGAGAAAAATACAAATGATTCTTTATTGGAATAAAAACATGAGACAGATAAAAATGGAAATAGGGGATGAGTCACACAGTAAAAAAGGACGTCTGATCAGTCAAACATGCCAGGTACGGATATTGTGTCCACGTATTGTGTAATAGCAAAATAGGAGTAAATGCATGTAGTCATATAAAGAGCCGTGTCTAATGGAAAACAGCACGGATATAATCAAGGTACATCAGATGACAACAGCACAAATCGCAGAGAGGTAAAAAGCAGATGCCGATAGCTGTGGTAATTACAAAATACGTATATACCATCAATAATAATTACAACTAGTTACCAATGTAATGTGCACCAAGTAGTGCCAGAATGTGCTTGAAATCAGAAGATGACCATAAATGATGAACATAATGGAGCTATGTTTGCTACACAGGACAGAAAAGATAACACTACATACCAGTGGACATGATGGAAACAAGGATGAAACGTCCTGACCCGACGCGCGTTTCGGCGATTGCCTTCGTCCGGGGTTAGGATTCTTTGAAATATTCTTTGAACCAGGCCTGTAGGTAACAACAAAATTGAACCTGGTAAAAAAAATAGAGCCATTTAGCCTGTCTAGGGTTGAGTCTCTCGACTGATTCTAGAAAGACCAAATTTTTATGGTCAGTGAGGACCGTAACCCGATATCTTGCCCCTTCGAGAAAATGGTGCCATTCCTCTAAAGCCCTTTTGATGGCCAGCAGTTCCCGATTTCCCACATCATAATTTTGCTCAGTGGGAGAGAATGTATGGGAAAAGAAGGCACAGGGTCGGAGGTGAGTGTGAGAAGTAGGACCCTGAGACAATACTGCTCCCACACCCACCTCGGAAACATGAACCTCCACAATAAAGGGTTGAGTTTGATCTGGTTGGATTTGTACCGGGCGGAGGAAAAGCTCCCCTTAACCCCTT
Organism: Rhinoderma darwinii; assembly: GCF_050947455.1. NCBI lineage: Eukaryota > Metazoa > Chordata > Amphibia > Anura > Rhinodermatidae > Rhinoderma > Rhinoderma darwinii. Next base: position 59,748,577 of record NC_134696.1, on the reverse strand, counting down.
CAGGACGCAGCCTGTTTTGGCCTTCAGGACGCAGCCAATTTTTCAAATCTGACATGTTTCACTTTATGTGGTAATAACTCCGGAATGCTTTTACCCATCCAAGCGATTCTGAGATTATTTTCTCGTGACACATTGGACTTTATGTTACTGGCAATATTTGCTCTATACATTCAGTATTTAATTGTGAAAAACACCAAAAATGTAGCGAAAAATTGCAAGAATTAGCATTTTTCTAAATGTATATGTATCTGCTTATAAGACAGATAGTAATACCACACAAAATTGCTCCTAATTAACATCACCCATATGTCTACTTTGGATTGGTATTGTTTTTTGAACATCCTTTTATTTTTCTATGACATCACAAGGCTTAGAACTTTAGCAGCAATTTCTAAAATTTTCAAGAACATTTCAAAAGGCTATTTTTACAGGGACCAGTTCAGTTGGGAAGCGGATTTTAGTTCCTTATATATTAGAAACCCTTGATAAGTCACCCCATTATAAAAACTTTACCCCTCAAAGTATTCAAAACAGCATTTAGAAAGTTTCTTAACCCTTTAGATGTTTCACAGGAATTAAGGCAATGTAGATGTGAAATTTTCAAGTTTCTTTTTTTTTGTAACACAGAAGGTTTTACCATAGAAACACAACTCAATATCTATTGCCCATATTCTGGAGTTTTTAGAAATACCCCACATGTGGCCCTAGGGTGATAATGGACTGGAGCACCTGCCTCAGAAGCAAAGGAGCACCTAGAGGATTCTGGGGCCTCCTTTTAATTAGAAAATATTTTAGGCACCATGTCAGGTTTGAAAGGCTCTTGCGGTACCAAAACAGTGGAAATCCCCCAAAAGTGACCCCATTTTGGAAACGACACCCCTTGAGGAAATTATCTAGGGGTATAGTGAGCATTTTGACACTGCAGGTTTTTTGTAGAAATAATTGGAATTAGGCCGTGAAAATGAAAATCTACATTCTTTCAAAGAAAATGTAGGTTTAGCTAATTTTTTCTAATTTCCACAAGGACTAAAAGGAGAAAATGCACTACTACATTTGTAAAGCAATTTCTCTTGAGTAAAACAATACCCCACATGTGGTAATAAACAGCTGTTTGGACACACGGCAGGGCTTAGTAGGGAAAGAGCGCCATTTGGCTTTTGGAGCTCAAATTTAGCAGGAATGATTTGCGGAGGCCATGTCGCATTTGCAAAGCCCCTAAGGGACCAAAACAGTGAAAACACCAAAAAAAGTGATTTCATTTAGGAAACTACACCCTTTGAAGAATCCATCTAGGGGTGTAGTGAGCATTTTGAACCCACAGGGGTTTCATAGATTTTATTAGAATTGGTCAGTGAAGATAAAAAAACATCCTCTTTTTCCAATAAGACATAGCTTTAGCTCAAAATTTTTCATTTTCTCAACAAATAAAGGAATAAAAGAACCCCACCATTTGTAAAGCAACTTCTCTGGAGTAGGGAAATACCACATTTGTGGTCATAAACTGCTGTTTGGGCACACGGCAAGGATCAGAAGAGAAGGAGCGCCATTTGACTTTTGGAGACAGATTTTGCTGGATTGGTTTCTTGACACCATGTCACTTTTGCAAAGCTCCTAAGGTACTAGTTGTTACGAAGCGAGTTAGTGAACCCACTAGGCCGTACCGCCGTAGCGGGGAGGCAGCTGGCCAAACAACAGGACACCCCAGAAATACAATGTCCCGCACAAGAGTACCTGTATAGTCCAGACGGTGGCCGCAGATCTGGCACAGATGAAGATGGTTGCAGCAGACAGCGCCAAACGTGGCGGATGACACAGGAGCGGCAAGTTGCGCCAGACGTGGCGGATTCCTCTGGACGTGGCAGATGACACAGGACGTTGCAGATTCCTCTGGACGTGGCAGGTGACACAAGACGTGGCAGATTCCTCTAGACGTGGCAGATGACACAGGACGTGGCAGATTCCTCTGGACGTGGCAGATGACACAGGATGTGTCAGATTCCTCTGGACGTGGCACGACTTGATACTAAGGCAAAGCACGGGAAACAGGAATGGGGAACAAGGCACGGGTAACAACAGGAACGGGAAACACTAACATTTGCAAGACAGACTGGGAAAACTAACAACGCTCAGGCAAGGATTAGAAGGCCAGGGGCCTTCTTATAGACCAGGAGATCGTGGCAGTTGATGATGATGACGATTTCCTATTTGCGCGCGCTGGCCCATTAAGGCCGGGCGCGAGCGTGCGCGCGCACCCCACGGGACACAGCCGAACAGAGTGGAAGTGAGCTCTGGCATCTCCTAGGAGGGAGACGGGGACCAGAACTCACGGATCCATGGCTGCGGGCTTCGGGAGGTGAGTGAAGCCGACGGCCTTGGCCATGGACGTTACACCAGTACAGTGGAAACTCCCCAAAACTGACTCGATTCACGAAACTACACCCCTTGAGGAGTTCTTTTTCTTCAATAATACGGCGTTTTAGCTGAAAATTTTTCATTTTCTCAACAAATAAATGAAAAAAAGCACCTCAACACTTGTAAAGCAACTTCTCCTGTGTACGGCAATACCACATATGTGGTCATAAACTGCTGTTTGGGCACAGAGTAGGGCTCAGAAGGGAAGGAGCGCCATTTGGGTTTGGAGTACAGATTTTGCTGGATTGGTTTCTGGGTGCTATGTCGCATTTGCAAAGTCCCTGTGGGACCAAAACAGTGGAATCCCCCCCGGAAATGACCCCATTTTGGAAACTACACCCCTCAATGTATTCATCTAGGTGTGTAGTGAGCATATTAACCCCACAGGTGAATGGCAGAAATTGGTGTGCACTCGATGTTGCAGAGTGAAAATGGGATTTTTTCCATAGATATGCCAATATGTGGTGCCCAGCTTGTGCCACCATAACAAGACCACTCTCATTATTATGCTGTGTTTCCCGGTTTTAGAAACACCCTACGTGTGGCCCTAATCTGTTGCCTGGACATTCGACCAGGCTCAGGATTGAAAGTGTACCATGTAACATTAAGGCCTAATTTGGCAATTTACAAAGTATTTTATCACAATTGCAGAGGCTCTGATGAATGATTGTGCTGCAGAAGGTGCAAAGTAAAAATTTCAATTTTTACCTAGATATGCCATTTTAGTGGGAAATATGTCGTGCCCAGCTTATGCCACTGGAGACACACACCTCAAAAATTGTTAAAAGGGTTCTCCCGGGTATGGCGATGCCATTTATGTGGAAGTAAACTGCTGTTTGGGCACACTGTAGGGTTCAGAAGGGAGGGAGCGCCATTTGGCTTTTGGAGCGTGGATTTTGCTTGGTAGTAGTTTTGTTTGGAGTCTTACTGGTGTTTCCGTTTATAATGTGGGGGTACATGTAAGCCGGTCGGAGTATATAAGGGGCATAGTTAGATGGTATAATAATGGGGTAAAAAAAAAACAATAAAACAATCCGTAGATATTTGTTACGCTGTGACACAATCCTTTCTGCACAGGCCGGTGTCGTACTAATAAATGGTCCTTACATTCGACCAGGCTCAGGAGTGAAAGTGTACCATGTAACATTAAGGCCTAATTTGGCAATTTACAAAGTATTGTATCACAATTGCAGAGGCTCTGATGAATGATTGCGCTGCAGAAGGTGCAAAGTAAAAATTTCAATTTTTACCTAGATATGCCATTTTAGTGGGAAATATGTCGTGCCCAGCTTATGCCACTGGAGACACACACCTCAAAAATTGTTAAAAGTGTTCTCCCGGGTATGGCGATGCCATTTATGTGGAAGTAAACTGCTGTTTGGGCACACTGTAGGGTTCAGAATGGAGGGAGCGCCATTTGGCTTTTGGAGCGTGGATTTTGCTTGGTAGTAGTTTTGTTTGGAGTCTTACTGGTGTTTCCGTTTATAATGTGGGGGTACATGTAAGCCGGTCGGAGTATATAAGGGGCATAGTTAGGTGGTATAATAATGGGGTAAAAAAAAAACAATAAAACAATCCGTAGATATTTGTTACGCTGTGACACAATCCTTTCTGCACAGGCCGGTGTCGCACTAATAAATGGTCCTTACTTATTCCCCTTTTGGTCCGCACTCCGCACCTTTGAAGTTTGGGGAATTTTGCTGGGAAAGTGTTGTCCTGGTATAATACAGGTGCCCTCACTTCCAGCAGATGTTTGGGCCCTCCCCTTCCTGGTTCCCTAATTTTAGGGGCCTTGATAATTTGCCACTTGAAACACAAGAAATGTTCCCCTCGGGTCGGCACAACTGCATATTTTTTCTTTCCGGACTTATTGGAGCCTTAACTAATTTTATTTTTTCATAGACGTAGTGGTATGAAGGCTGGTTTTTTTTGCGGGACGAGCTGTAGTTTTTATTGGTACCATTTTGGAGTACATACGACTTTTTGATCACTTGTTATCCTTTTTCTGGCCTATGTTTTTCGTTCTTTTTATACAGCGTTCACCACGCCTTATAAATTTCATGTTAACTTTATTCTGCGGGTAAGTCCGATTCCGGTGATACCTAATTTATAGGACTTTCTTATGTTTTACAACTTTTTGCACAATAAAATAATTTTTGTAAAGAGAATGGATTTTTTTCTGTCGCCAAGTTGTGAGAGCCATAACGGTTTTAATTTTTTCGTCGACGGAGCTGTATGAGGGCTTGTTTTTAGCGAGACGAGTTATCGTTTTTATAGGTTACATTTTTGGGTACATGCGACTTTTGATCATTTTTTATTTCAATTTTTGAAAGACAAAGTGACCAAAAAATAGCAATTATGTCAGTATTTTTGAGGTTCTTTTTTATGGCGTTCACTGCGCGGGACAAATAACATAGTATTTTTATAGTTCAGGTCGTTACGGTTGCAGCGATACCAAATATGTATGTTTGTATGTTTTTCAATAATAAATGACTTATAAGGGAAAAGGGCCATAGTGCAATGTATTAGAACTGTCAGTTGTTCACTGACAGCAAGCCGATCAGGCTCCGCCTCCGTACGGGGCCTAATCTTCTTCCGTAATGGCAGATAGGAAGCTATTGTTAGTCCTCCTGTTGCCATGGTAGCAGTCGCCAGCCTTTCCATCGCATGGCAGGCTGCCGATTTCATACAAACCACTTTGATGCAGCGATTGCATTGAATCGCTGCATTGAAGGGGTTAATGGCAGGAATCGGAGCTGGCTCCGGTTCCTGCCTTTACAGTGGGATGTCCGCTGTAACATACAGCGGACACCCACTGCTGATGACGCCGGCTCAGCTTCTGAGCCGGAAGCTGAGCCGGCGCCATCTTGCCGATGGTACCGGAAGACTCTTGGGCCCCGCCGACGACGGGGCATAGGAGGATTCCGTTACTGGCAGACCGGGAGGTAAGTATTAGGCCTCTGATCGCCTTTGCAGCCACCGGCAACCCAGCGATCACGTTGCTGGGGTGCCGGTGGCTATAAACTCCTCACATGCTGCAATCTCTATTGAACGCAGCATGTGAGGGGTTAATCGGTCGGATCGGAGGCTAGCTCCGGTCCTGGCCGATACCTCAGGGTGCCAGCTGTAACATACAGCTCTCACTCGGCGGTGATGTCGCTGGCTCAGCTCCTGAGCCAGCTCCATCTCTTTCACGTACAGTTACGTGGAATTGCGGGAAAACACCAGCTACCATCACGTAACTGTACGTGAAATTGCGGGAAGGGGTTAAGGAGCTCGAAGGCTCTTTATGGGTGAGGTCGGTAAGGGGTTTGGCGATTACTGAAATTTTTTGGATAAAACGTCTGTAATAATTTGCGAACCCTAATTTGGAGGGCTTTTAGGGAAGCAGGCCGAACCCAGTCAGATACCGCCTGGACCTTGGCAGGATCCATGCGGAAATCCTCAGGGGTAAGGATGTGTGCAAAAAAAGGCATCTCTTGAGTACGAAAACTACATTTTTCAAATTTAGCGAACAAATTATTCTCCCTGAGAATGTGGAGGACTGTCCTGACAAGTTTGACGTGCGAGTCCCAGTCTTTGGAAAATACCAAAATGTCATCTAAGTATACCACAAAGAAGAGCCCCAGATAGTCTCTAAAAATATTATTTACAAAAGTCTGGAACACAGCTGGCGCATTACATAGACCGAACGAAGGGCATCACCAGGTACTCAAAGTGGCCTTCGGGAGTGTTAAAGGCAGTCTTCCACTCATCCCCCTTACGAACTTTAATCAGGTTATAGGCTCCCCGCAGGTCAAACTTAGAGAACCATTGGGCCCCCTGAACCTGATTAAAGAGATCTAAAATGAGTGGAAGTGGGTGTTGGTTCTTTAAGGTAATATTGTTAAGCTGATGGTAGTCAATACAGGGTCGGAGCCCCCGTCTTTCTTCCCCCCATCTCCTCAGTTATATTGGGGTGTCTATAGAATACATAAAAATAAAAAAATTTCAGTGTTTACCTCCCTTTGTAATTCCACCCACAATGTTTCAATCTAGTCACAATCTTCACCCACTATTGTCTCTTTCACACTCGCCTTCATATCACTTCTCACATACAGACATACACCACCGCCTTTCCTATTTGTCCTGTCTTTTCCCTGTAGATTTACAGCCCCAGGGCCGCCATCAGCGGGTATTAGGGGCACTGCTGTAAAGGGCCCGGCCAAACCTAATTGAAAGGGGGCCCGGCAACTGCCGCAACTTGCCTTTGGTAGAAAAAAACAGGCCCCTGCAATGGGGCCCGTTCTTTTCACCAAAATAATGTCGTGAGCTGCTGGCCCCCCTCTCGTCATGGGGGCCGTCCAACACAGCCCGCTCGCGCGCACCCGCGAATGACGCGCGCACCCGCAAACGATGCGCGCACACGCGGACAGACACGGACACCGGTGCACACACAACTTACCTGGGCCTCCTCATCCTTCTCCTCCAGAGAGTAGCTGCGTAAGGAGAGGGGGAGGAGTCCAGTTGTAGCGCGGAGGCAGGCGTTCTCCGATCCCCGCCATTTTCTGGAGCCTGGCTGGAGGTGAAGGACTGGATCTGGAAGACATCGCCTGGCAAACATCGCCTGGAAGACATTGCCTGGAAGACATCGCCTGACAACAAGGACTGGAGTGGGAGCCAGCAGCTCTTCTGACACAGTGAGTAAAGTGTCTGAAAGTGCTGATTATATATAGCCCTGTTCACATAGAGTAGAAAAAATCTGCCTCAAAATTCTTTCAGATTATGACCTGCCCACACTATCTTGTCACATTTTTTGCTGCGTTTTTTGCCCGCGGTGATTGAGGACAGCAGACAAAAAACGCAGCGAAAAATGCATTTTCTGCCTCCCATTGAGGCGGAACCGCGGCAAGAAAGGACGTGCTGCTTCTGACGCAGTGTCCGAGTCAATATCAATGCCCAAAAACTCTGTGAACTGGGCCTTATTGTTAGCTTAGGAACACACTAGGCGTGAACACTGCGGATTTTATGCAACACATTTCATTGCGGAAAATCCGCAGCGTATTACAGACGCAGCAGAGTGGATGAGATTTGAACAAATTTCATGCACACACAGCAATTTTTTTTTTACCTGCAGTGTGTTTTTTTAAGCCGCTCCTCTGTTGCGGAAATGCTGCGTTTCTGCCGCAAAAATCACAAATTTTAAATTTATAAAAAAGTTTAGACTTACCCCAGCCTTAGTCCTGGTGACGCGATCCTCTATTTTTAGCGCAGCCCGGCCTCCTGTCATGACGTTTCATCCTATGAGACTGCTGCAGTGGTTACATGGTCAACAGCATCATCCCAGGAGGTGGGGCTACGTTCAGAAGAGAAAGATGCGTCACCTAAACTACTGCCGAAGCAAGTCTAAACTTTTTTTTCCCTGCAGGATTCCCGCAGCGGACATGCCTCACGAAACCTGCGCCACTATTTGGTGCGGTTTTGCTGGCGGAATTCCCTGTGGCTACCGGGGCAGATAAGCAGATAAGTGTGTTCCTACCCTTATGATGTCACTCCTGGAGCTGCTGCCTGTCTCTAAATAGGCAGTTTGTCCAGTGGAATTTGTAATTATTTTTTTTTGTCAACCAGCTTAAAAAAATACAAAACTTTTGTATTAGGCTTTCCGTTGCAGATCTGACAGAATACCGGATACAATAGTGCACCACCGACACCCCAATGGAAATCCGACAAAACCCATTAAAGTCAATGGGTTTCATTGGCGGTAGGTGTTGTCCGTTGAGCAACGGAACAGGGGCTTTATTTTTCCGTTGCTCTGCTCTGACAGAGGAGAATAACGGAAAGCTGAATGCAGGTGTCAACCCAGCCTAACATTTTGGGCATTTTGAATAAAATAAAACTTGCACTCCCATGCAGGCGGAGCTTGTACGGAGCGGCGGTCAAGCATGTACTCTGCTGTTTCCGTCATTCGCATACACTTTGAATGAAATGAAAGCGTGCGCGCTTGACCGCCGCTCAATTCAATATCCACCTCACTGTGGAGGGTGCAGTGAGGAGGATCTGGGGGTTTGGGACCCTCGTTCTTATAAACACAAAAAAAAAAACCTACCTTGTTAACCTACCTGCTAGCCTGACTTTCTTGCTTCCCGCTCCGTTCCCTCGTTCCCTCGTTCTGGTTCCCGTTTTCCAGAATCCATGATGGCTGCTACTGCCTCAGACTTGCATGTGGAAAGCGTTGCCTGCCAGTCTGAGACATGCCCACACCTCCTTCACTGCTCTCAGAAGGACAAGCACCGATGATGTCAGCGCTGTGTCCATCTCTTCTGACACTTCTGCTCGGTCCTTGACAGGGGTTCCGGCTGCAGCAACATCCTCACTGACAACGCTTCAGTGGAGGACAGAGGAAGACAGCACCAGGGTTGGCATGAATCATCTTCTGTATGTAAGTATATCATTGTATGCTTGTCTTATATATTTTATTGTCTGTGTTTTTTTTTTATACAGGTTTTGTTATCTTGGACATTGTCAGATCGTCGTAGGAACGAATTTTTACCAATAAAATGATCAAAGTGGGCTGTAGGGGGGCGGTTTATTTCAATAAAATGTTTTTTATACATTTTTCCACTGTATAGCAGAACTAGTAATCGAGGTATCTGGCTGACACCTCTCCATTACAATCGCTAGGGCTTGGCTTCATCCAGAGGTGTGATATGTCCACTTTTGGCTGACACCAACCCCTCCAATCTATTACCGCAGTACCCAACGCACCAGGTGTACTGGGAAGATCCAAGGAATATCAGGAGCGGCCCATCTAATGTGATGGGTGTCCCCTGGGATGGCCACAGGCTGGTGTTTTTAGGATGAGAAGGAACCAATAGCCATGGACCTTCCCATCCTGACAATTTCAGACTGCGGTTATTGGTTTTTCTTGGCTGGATAGAGAAATAGGAGGACCCCACATGTTTTTTTGTTTAATCAATTACTTTTTTTTTTTACCTTTTTTTTAAGAAAGGCATTACACTATCCTATAAATACAAAAACATTTTGTAATGAAACGGGGTAGGTAGACGGACAGGTGAGCCCTAATCTACCCGCAACTCAGTCCCTGCCTACTTGCACAGCCCGTCCTAAGTGACGGCGTACAACTGGGCGACGGTCCCTACGCTCAGTAAGTGCAAGACAGACAACACAAGACAAGGGCACACAGAAGCAAAAGGGGGAAGTTGGGGCAGTTGCCCACAGCAACACCGTGAGCAACAGGCAGAGGTGAACGAGCCAAATCAAACCAGGAGAGTACGTAGTAGAAAAATCAGAGCAGGAGAAAGGCCCCATTGAGCAGGGCTGAAACGTTGCGCTTGTGGTGAATAAAAGATCCTTATTTTTCACTTTACTCTGGAGTGCTGACCTGTGTATTGGATTTGTCTATATATATATATATATATATATATATATATATATATATATATATATATAAACTTGGAGAAAATCAATAGCTGCAGTCTGATTATCCGGATGGGAAGGTCCATGGCTATTGGTCCCCTCCCATCCTAAAAACACCAGCATGCGGCTGCCCATCATGTTGGTTGGGCCGCTCCTGATGGTTCTCACCTCTTCCAAGTACCCCTGGTGCGTTGGGTACTGGGGTAATTTCTGCAAAAGGTGGACATAGCACATCACTGACTGACACCAAGCACTAGCGATTGTAATGGAGAGGTGTCAGTCAGACACCTCGATTACTAGCGCTGTTACACAGTTGAAAAAAATATAAAAAACACTTTATTTAAATTTACTGCCCCGTACAGCCCGCTTTGACCATTTTATTGGTAAAAATTCGATCCCACGACAATCCGACATAGGCCAAGACACGGAAACCTTTAAACAAAACACAGACAGTAAAACATAAAAGACCGTTACAAGCATACAATGATATACTTACATACAGAAGATGATTCATGACAACCCTGACGCTGGCTTCCTCCGTCCTCCACTGACGCGCTGTCAGTGAGGATGTTGCTGCAGCCGGAACCCCTGTCAAGAACCCAGCAGGAGACGTGTCAGAAGAAATGGACACAGCGCTGACATCATCGGTACTTGTCCTTCTGAGAGCAGTGAAGGAGGTGGGGGCATGTCTCAGACTTGCAGGCAATGCTTTCTATATGCACGTCTGAGACAGTAGCAGCCATCTTGGATTCTGGAAAACGGGAACCAGAATGAGGAAGCAGAGCCAGAAGCAAGTGAGGCCAGCAGGTAAGTTAACAATAATTTTGCAGTATTTAATTTGCTGTTTTTTTGGACTGAATAGTTGCTTTTTAACCAGTAAGCAGCAGCTCCAGTGTGCGTCTAGCTGGGGTGTATTTACGTTGCTCAGCAGTCTCATGCTGCAATCTAGCACATTTTGATGTCACGCTCAACGTCATAAGCGTTAACCCTAACGTTTAAAACTCTGTAGAACTAATGACGAAGCTCTTTGCAATGTTTATATATATTTATTTTTTCTTTCACTTAATAATTTTTATTATTGCTAAAGGTCCAAAGTGATGAAGAGCAATCCCAGCAACGCCAACTGCTGTGTCTGGATAGGGCAGAGGGAGCGGCTCAGCTTCAGTTTGTGGTAAGCACTTGTGAGCTTGATGCCCCCCTGCTCAGAGGCGTAGCTAGGTTCTCCAGCACCCGGGGCAAAGATTCAGTTTGGCGCCCCCCCCAACCTCTTTCCCGACATCTCCTTCCCCCTCACCGTGTTTGTTTTCTCTACCAATCGACGTGTCATTTCTTTTTATGTAACGCGAGCATAAAAATATTTGTACATTTCACAAGCAATATGGTTCTATACACAACACCAGAACCAAGCTCAGTACATATATACAACACCAGCACAAATACAGCTCAATTTAGTGCAACCCCTGCCGTATAGGTGTGTACGGCGTAAAACTACAGCTCCCAGCATGGCCCGAACATTGGTAAGGATATGCTGGGAGTTGCTGTTTCACAAAAAAGAAATCATATCATAATCATATCACCCATCATCTCGCTGCAGATCATACAGTGACTACATTACTGTATAGAGGCAGAATAAACATTTACATTAAGTGACTCACCGGTGATGTCTCAGATTCTAGTTCTTTTTCTCCATCCGGTCCAGACCTCTATGATGACTTCTCCCGGTCACAGCCCATTTCTGCAGTTTGCCGCTCAGATGTCTTCAGCTTCTCACTTTTCCAACATTTCTACACCTATAAATAAAGATAAAGTTATCATTATACCACACACTACGCCCCTAAATATAATAGCGCCATACATTGCACCTCTAATTATAATAGCACCATACACCGTGTCCCACACACACACTGTGCCCCCTGTAGATAGTGCCTGCCATAGAGCCCCCTGTAGATAGGGCCCCTATATAGCCCACCCCTGTATATAGTGTCCCACAAATAATTCCCCCTATAGTGCTCTACAGATAGCCCACCCCTGTATATAGCCCCCTGTAGATATAGCCCAGCCCTGTAGATATATCCCCCCTGTAGATAGACACCCCCCGTAGATAAATCCCCCCCCGTAGATGAAGGCCCCCCATGTAGACAAAGTCGCCCCCCCCGCAGATATAGCCACACACTGCTATTACAATTTAAAAAAAATAAATAAATTCAAACTCACCTTATTCCCGCTCCCACGCCGTCCAGCAGCCATGGAGACCTGCTCTCTTCTGCGCAGGTCTCCAGGGGGTTGAACACAGCGTCTATGAAAGGCGCTGATTGGCTGGGCAGGATGACTTTCCCTGTCAGTCAGTCAGCGCCTTTCATCGACGGAAGCATCTCTGGTACAAAAGGTACCAGTCGCTTAATTCGTGGAAAGGCGCTGAATGGCCGGGCACGGAACGTACCCGGTCATTCATTGCTTCTAATTGTACCTGTGTCCTTGCGAAACAGGTACAATTATAGTGCAGGAGGAGGGGCGCTGGCGCCCCGCTCTGAACTGCGCCCGGGGCACATGCCCCGCCTGCCCCCCCTAGCTACGCCCCTGCCCTGCTGAAGAGAAGAGAAGACTGCAAAGGTAAGTGTAAAATGAATAAATGGGTTACATATTGAACTAGAATAATATTTACACACAGGGGTGTAACTACATTGTGCTGCGCCACACGCCACACTATTGAATAGCCTCGTCCACCTTAAGCATGGACCCCAGAACCAACATAAAAATGTAAAAAAATGTACATCCCACAATTCGCTCCTCTTGCCTTCATGGCCTGGTACACAAAGCCCACTACCACATCTGACCGGGCAGCATCAGTAAATTATACGAAACGCAGCATACACCATCCAAACGCTTCGTTAAATACGAGGATCCGGTTTTAAGTGGGGCTCGTCCATTCCAGGTCGACCGCCCCCTCTGACCGCAATTGTTATGCAACTGTTTTAACAACCTTTTTTTCCTCTGTTCTTATGTATCTATTTTTGATCATAGATGGGGTTTTTACCCGTTAGTGACCGGCCCATAGACTTTTTACGTCGGTCACTAACGGGCCATATTCCGATGCCATAGACTTTTTACGTCGCGGCATCGGAATAAGTAAACAGAGCAGGGAGCTGTCAAATCTCCCTGCTCTCAGCTGCCAGAGGCAGCTGAGGGCTGGGAGCGTCCCTGCTCTGGCAGGTGAGATCGATATTAGTATCGATCTCACCCATTTAACCCCTCAGATGCAGTGCTCAATAGCGAGCACCGCATCTGAGTGGTTTTGAAGAGAGGGAGGGAGCTCCCTCTCATCCCACCGACACCCGGCGATAAGATCGCCGAGTGTCTGTGTCTCCCATGGCAGCCGGGGGCCTAATAAAGGCCCCCAGGTCTTCCTGTAATGAATGCCTGCTAGATCATGCCGCAGGCATGACCTAGCAGATGCCTGTCCGTTTTAAAAGGACAGGCAGTAATACACTGCAATACAAAAGTATTGCAGTGTATTATAAATGCGATCGGAGGATCGCATAGTGAAGTCCCCTAGTGGGACTAGTAAAAAAGTAAAAAAAAAAGTTTAATAAAGCTAATAAAAAAAAAATGTGAAAAAAAATTTAAAAACCCACTTTTTCCCCTTACAAACGGCTTTACTATTAAAAAACCAAAATAAAGTAAAAAAGTTACAAATATTTGGTATCGCCGCGTCCGTAACGACCCCGACTATAAAGCTATTACATTACTTAAACCGCACGGTGAACGTCGTAAAAAATTAAATCAAAAACGACGGAAAAATTGCTGTTATCTGTGAGTCCTGACTTTAAAAAAATTTGATTAAAAAGTGATCAAAGAGTCTCATCTACTCCAAAATGGTACCAATAAAAACTACAAGTCTTCCCGCAAAAAAAAAGCTCTCATACAACTGCATCGCGAAAAAATAAAAACGTTACGGCTCTTCAAATATGGAGGCACAAAAATAAATAATTTTGAAAAAAAAGCGTTTCTACTGTGTACAAGTATTAAAACATACAAAAACTATACAAATTTGGCATTGTTGCAATCGTAACAACCCGCTGAATAAACTTATTGTGTTATTTATACCACACGGTAAACGGCGTAGATTTAGGACGCAAAAAACAGTGGCGAAATGTCAGATTTTTTTCTATCCCCCCCAAAAAAAAGTTAATAAAAGTTAATCAATAAATAATATGTACCTCAAAATGGTGCTATTAAAAAATACAACTTGTCCCGCAAAAAACAATACCTTATACAGCTATGTCAACGCAAAAATGAAAAAGTTATAGCTCTTGGAATGCGACGATGGAAAAACGTAACAAATGGCTTGGTCATTAAGGTCTAAAATAGGCTGGTCATTAAGGGGTTAAGATTGTACCAAAACAAATCCTGTATCTTCTATTTTGTTTATGTGAACCTGTCGGCCTGTTAATTTTGCCCTAACTGCGGGCAGTATGATATAGTGACAGGTGCACTGATTAAACTAAACTATGTGTTACTCTAAAGTGCTGCGCCATTTTAGAGAAGTCATAGCTTTAGCACTGTCTTGTGTCCATTGTTAGGGCAGCATGAGTGTGCTTAAAGGTTCCTTTTAAAGGGGTTTTCCAGTCCCTAAAAATTGATGGCCTATCCTCGGATAGGCCATCAATAGTTTATGGGTCAGTCCGAGCGCTGCTTCCTCTTCATTTCTACTTGCTTACTGTGAATCGTCGACACGGATGTAGCGGCGATTCACAGTATTGCAGCCTTCTCACAGCCTTCTCAGAGAGCAAGTAGAAATGAAGGGGTAGCATGATATAGTGCTGGACGGAGTACCGTTAACAGGCGGTGCCACGGTAGGGGGGCCAAGACAATTTAGCTGTATGGGGCCCTGAAATTCCTGATGGCGGCCCTGTACTGCCCAGCCATGTTTCAGCAACACCAACTATATCTATATGTTCCTGCAGTACCAAGACCTCCAGCTGCCCCATTTTGCTTGCTAGACTTCTGGCATTTGTGAACACACACTTTAACTTGCCTTTCAATTTTTCACATTCAGTATCAGAAATGTGATTCTTTGAAATTATTTTGCCATTTTTATTGCTGTTTTGTAACAAAAGGATCTCCTTATCTTGTTGTGTAGTCCCCCCCCCCCAGTCTATTTCTCCCCCCACCAATTTAGTCTGACCCCTCTCTAACCTAACTACCCCTTTATTTTCTATATTGACTTCCCTCCTTAGCCCTAGTTTAAATAATCCGCCACCCCAGCTAGAATTCTTTCCACCAGCACAGCAGACCCCCTTTCATTTAAATGCAAATCATCTTCTGAATACAGTTTGTACCCCAATGAAAAGTCAGCCCAGTGCTCTAGGAACCCAAAGCCTTCGCCTCTACACCAAGACTTAAGCCATGCATTTAACTCACTAAGCTCCCGCTGTCTTTCCTGTGATGCGCATGGCACAGGCAGTATTACTGAGAATACTACCTTGGAGGCCCTCTACTTCAGCTTGTAGCTTTGTTCTTTAAAATTATTCTTAAGGCTCCTCCACCTACCATTTATTCTGTCATTGTTTCCCCCATGGACAACGACAGCTGGATAATCACCAGCCCCTCCCAGTAATTTATCAACCTGTTCCACCACATGCCGAACCCTAGCACCAGGGAGACAGCAAACCATTCGGTTGAGGCGGTCAAATTATTCTATCCGTCTTCCTGATTATATAATCCCCTACAACTACCAATTGTCTTGCCTTACCTGCATTACCATCCCGCCGACTACTAGCTGGGCTGTTCTCCCAGCTGTTAGGGAGATCAGTATCCACTAGGGATGCCATTTCTGAGACCGACACCCTCGCATCATCACCCAACTTGACAATTTTGCTAAATTACAAACTGACTTAGACACAGTTATCCACTTGGCAAATGAGGCACCCACTTGGCAAATGAGGTTCAATGTGGATAAATGTAAAGTGTAGATCTGCATGCATCATATGTCCTTGGGGGAGTTAAACTGGGAGAGTCACTTGTTGGGAAAGATCTGGGTGTACTTGTAAATCATAGACTAAATAACAGTGTGCAATGTCAATCAGCTGCTTCTAAGGCCAGCAAGATATTGTCGTGTATTAAAAGATGCATGAACTTGCGGGACAGGGATATAATATTACCACTTTAAAAAGCCTTAGTGCGGCCCCATCTTGAATATGCAGTTCAGTTCTGGGCTCCAGTTCATAGAAAGGATTCCCTGGAGTTGGAAAAAATACAAAGCAGAGCAACTAAACTAATAAGGGGAATGGAGAATCTATGTTATGAGAAAAGATTAAAAGAATTAAACCTATTTAGCTTTGAAAAGAGACGACTGAGGGGGGGGGGGGACATGATTAACTTGTATAAAAATATGGTGAAAATCTGTTCCATGTAAGGGAGCACACCCGCCGAATAGAGAAAAAAAGTTCAATCTCCAGAGGCAACAAGCCTTCCTTACCATTAGGCCTCGTTTACACAAGCGTGTGCGTTTTTGGCACGCAAAAAACGCTGCATTTTGCGTGCGCAAAAGGCACTTAACAGCTCCGTGTGTCATCACCATATGATGCGCGGCTGCGTGATTTTCGCACAGCCGCCATCATTATGACACTCCGTTTGGATGTTCGTAAACAGAAAAGCACGTGGTGCTTTTCTGTTTTCATTCATCCTTTTCACTGCTGTTGCGCGATTCACGCTGTTCGCACGGAACTGCTTCCGTCTGACATGCGTGGTTTTCACGCACCCATTGACTTCAATGGGTGCGTGATGCGTGAACAGCGCACAAATATAGAACATGTCGTGAGTTTTTTGCAACGGACTCACGTTGCACAAAATTCACGGACTGTCTGCACGGCCCCATAGACTATTATAAGTCCGTGCAACACGCGTGAAAATCACGTGCGTCGCACGGACGAATAACACGCTTGTGTAAACAAGCCCTAAGAACTATGAATTTGTGGAATAGCCTACCACAGGGGCTGGTCACAGCACAAACAGTAGATGACTTTCAAAAAGGCTTAGATCATTTCCTAGAATGAAAAAATTACAATGTGTAGAATTTTCGTTTAAATGTTGATGCAGTCTGATCGCCACTTGGGATCAGGAGGGAATTTTTCCTGCCTTTTGGGTAATTTTTATATTTATTTACTTATTATTGTGTTGTTTTTTTTTCCTTATACCTTCTTCTGGATCAATAGTGGTAAAACAAAGTTTTATCATTTCTCCTATTCTTAGCTTTCTCCCATCCCTTGGTTGAACTTGATGAAAATATTCAATTTTTCATCCATATTAACTATGTGACTATATCCATATGTCCTAATATGGCATATAGACATGGGTTAGCTACTGGGGCCAACCCCTTTAACCCCTTAATGACATGCCACGTACAGTTATGCCATTGCAGTTAATGACAGCGCAAGATCGCGTGAATTTACGTGACCATGGTGGAGCGGGCTCAGACGCAGGAGACCGCGCCATCACCAGCGGGTGTCACATATATGTTACAGCTGACACCATGCCAGGTAGCCTCCGATCTGGCCGATTAACCCTTTAGATGCCGCAGTCAAAAGCGATTGTGGCATCTAGGTGGCTACCAGCCGATCGGAACTCCCGCGAAAGAGCCGTGTGTGTATGTGTGTGTGCCGATGGTTGCTATGGAATCCTGTGGCCTTACAATGGCCTCCTGGTCTGCCAAGTATGGAAGCCTTTTAGACCCTCCACAGGTGGGGCCTAAAAGGCTTCTTATCAGCACCAAGAAGATGATGCAGGCTCAGAAGCTGAGCCCGCACCATCAGCCACAGGTTTCAGCTGTATGTTACAGCTAATACCCTGCTGTAAAGGTGGGAACTGGAGCTAGCCTTCATAGTGGCCGATTAACCCCTTCCCCTGAAGGAATTTTGAGTCAGATGTTTTCTGCCTGCAAAATGCTCTCTGTGAACAGGGCCAAAGTAATCAAAACAGCATTTAGTTTCACAGGTATTAAAGCAAAGTGCAGGTGAAATTTACAAATGTAATTTTGTTTGCAGAAATTCCATTTTAATTAAAAAGAATAATCTGTAACACTGAATGTTTTACCAGAGCAACAAAACTTAATATTCATTGCCTAGATTCTGCAGTTTTTAGAAATATCCCACATGTGGCCCTAGTTTGCTAATGGACTGAAACACAGGCCTCAGAAATAAAGGAGAACCTAGTGGATTTTAGGGTCTTCTTTTTTTTAAATTATATTTTAAGCACCATATCAGGTTAGAAAAGGTCTTGTGGTGCCAAAATAAAAGCAACACCCCAAAAAATACCCCATTTTGGAAACTACACAACACAAGAAAATCATCTAGAGGTGTAGTCAGCATATTAACCCTACCAGTGTTTCATATATTTTATTAGAGTTGATTAGTGAAAATGAAAAAAAAAAACATTTTTCCAATAAGATGTAGCTTCAGCTCAAAACAACTCCAACATTTGTAAATCAACTTCTCCAGAGTACAGAAATATCACATATGTGGTCATAAACTGCTGTTTGATTACACAGCAGGGCTCAGAAGAGTAGAAAGCCAAATTTGGCCAGCAGATTTGGCTAGATAGGTTTACGAGCGCCATGTCACATTTGAAGAGCTCCTGTGGTAGCAGTACAGTGGAAACCCCTAAAAAGTGACTCCATTTGGGAAACTTCACTGTTTGAGAAATTCTTCTAGGGGTATAGTGAGAATTTTTACCCCAACATTTTTTTTTCGGAATTGATTAGCATTGGACAGCAAAAAAAAAAAAAAAAAAAAGCTTTTCTTAATAAGATTTTTCATTTCCACGACAATTAAAGGAAAAAAAGTACCCCAATATTTGTAAAGCAATTTCTCCCAAGTATGTAAATACCCATATGTGGTCATAAACTGCTGTTTGGACGCATGGCAGGGCTCAGAAGGGAAGGAGTGCCATTTTGCTTCTGGAATGAAAATCTTGCTGGATTGGTTTTTGGTCGCCATGTCACATTTGCAGAGCCCCTGTAGTACCAGTACAGTGGAAGAAACACCAAAAGTGACTCCATTTCGGAAACTACACCCCTTGAGGAATTCATCTAAGGGTATAGTGAGAATTTTAACCCCAAAGGATTTGTGCTGAATTAATTAGAATTGAGCCATGAAAATATATTTTTTAATTTTTTCCCCCAAAAATTTAGTTTCAGATCAAAATTTGTAATTTTCATAAGATTTAAAAGAGAAAAAGCACCCCAACATGTGTAAAGCAATGTCTTCCAAGTATGGTATACCCCACAAGTGTGGATTTTGCTTGGTAGTAGTTCTGTTTGGAGTTTTCAGTTTATAATTTGGGGGCATATGTAATCTGTGTGAAGTACATCAGAGCATAATAAGAGGGTATAATAATTGGGTAAATAATAAAATTATCCCTAGATGTGTCGTGCGCTGTGAAATAATCCATTATGCACAGGCCTGTGTCGCACTGATAAATGGTGTCCATTCTTATCTCCTCTTTTGAACAAACTCTGCACCTATTTGGGACTTTTCCTTCTTTGTAGTTTGGGAAACTTTGCTGGGAAAGCGTTGCCCTCGTATAATACAGGCGCCGTTTCTTCCAGCAAATGTGCTGTGGCCTTCCCATTCCTGGTTCCCAAATACTAGGGTCTTGATAAACCACCTCCTGAAATTGAAGGAATGTTACCCTCTGGCCTGCACATCGTGATGTTTTTTCATCACCGCCTTACTAGTGCTATAACTTTTTTTTGTTTTTCCATCCACATAGCCATATGAGGGATGTTTTTGCGGGATGAGCTGTATTTTTTATTGGTACCATTTTCGAGGACATGCGACTTGTTGATTACTTTTCATTCCATTTTTTTTGGAGGCTGTGGACTAAAAAACAGCGATTCTGGCAATGTTTTTTTTTCTGGTACTGGGTCTGGCACCAACAGATCCAACATTTGGACTGGAAGAGGACACGGCATGGGTGTTTTTTCCTCAACCTTTTTTTTACCAGACATTTCACTGCTGGAGTACAGCAAGTTGAATCAAAACGCGGGGGATGAGCCCCTTCTAAAAGCGTATTCACACTGACACTGGCTTGGCAAATGGCAATGAATGAGAATTTCTATCAGCCACGCCGCGGTGCACTCAGGGAATGCTGGGCCTTGTAGTACTACCACTACTACAAAGGCTGCCTGTATTGCAAGTTGGATTGTTATTTCGTTATGTTAACGGCCGGGGATGAGCCCCTTCTAAAAGCGTATTCACACTGACACTGGCTTGGCAAATGGCAATGAATGAGAATTTCTATCAGCCACGCCGCGGTGCACTCAGGGAATGCTGGGCCTTGTAGTACTACTAGGCTCCCTGTATTGCAAGTTGGATTGTTATTTCGTTATGTTAACGGCCGGGGATGAGCCCCTTCTAAAAGCGTATTCACACTGACACTGGCTTGGCAAATGGCAATGAATGAGAATTTCTATCAGGCACGCCGCGGTGCACTCAGGGAATGCTGGGTGTTGTAGTACTACTAGGCTGCCTGTATTGCAAGTTGGTTTGTTATTTCGTTATGTTAACGGCCGGGGATGAGCCCCTTCTAAAAGCGTATTCACACTGACACTGGCTTGGCAAATGGCAATGAATGAGAATTTCTATCAGCCACGCCGCGGTACACTCAGGGAATGCTGGGCCTTGTAGTACTACTACTACAAAGGCTGCCTGTATTGCAAGTTGGATTGTTATTTCGTTATGTTAACGGCCGGGGATGAGCCCCTTCTAAAAGCGTATTCACACTGACACTGGCTTGGCAAATGGCAATGAATGAGAATTTCTATCAGGCACGCTGCGGTGCACTCAGGGAATACTGGGCGTTGTAGTACTACTAGGCTGCCTGTATTGCAAGTTGGATTGTTATTTCGTTATATTAACGGCCGGGGATGAGCCCCTTCTAAAAGCATATTCACACTGACACTGGCTTGGCAAATGGCAATGAATAAGAAATTCTATCAGCCACGCCGCGGTGCACTCAGGGAATGCTGGGCCTTGTAGTACTACTAGGCTGCCTGTATTGCAAGTTGGATTGTTATTTCGTTATGCTAACGGCCGGGGATGAGCCCCTTCTAAAAGCGTATTCACACTGACACTGGCTTGGCAAATGGCAATGAATGAGAATTTCTATCAGTCACGCCGCGGTGCACTCAGGGAATGCTGGGCGTTGTAGTACTACTAGGCTGCCTGTATTGCAAGTTGGATTGTTATTTCGTTATGTTAACGGCCGGGGATGAGCCCCTTCTAAAAGCGTATTCACAATGACACTGGCTTGGCAAATGGCAATGAATGATAATTTCTATCAGCCACGCCGCGGTGCACTCAGGGAATGCTGGGCCTTGTAGTACTACTACTACTACAAAGGCTGCCTGTATTGCAAGTTGGATTGTTATTTCGTTATGTTAACGGCCGGGGATGAGCCCCTTCTAAAAGCGTATTCACACTGACACTGGCTTGGCAAATGGCAATGAATGAGAATTTCTATCAGCCACGCCGCAGTGCACTCAGGGAATGCTGGGCCTTGTAGTACTACTACAAAGGCTGCCTGTATTGCAAGTTGGATGCAACGGGGATGAGCCCCTTATAAAAAGCATATTCACACACTGGCTGAGTAGTCAGTAGTGGATGAGCCCCTTCGATTGCTGGATTCCTGCCTTTTAGATTCCTAAAGCTTTTCCTTACTGCACAGAGATGCTATCCCTACAGCTCCTGTCTGTAAAATGGCCGCTGAGGTCCGTGCATAGACTTTTATTGCAGGCTTGAGCCCGCCCCTATGCTGCCTCCCGATTGGCTGGGAGAGCCGTTTGCAAGGCATTATGGGGTAGCCTGATGTCAGGTTATCTTGTGAAATCCTCCATTTTACATCTAACCTGTGGCAGGCGCCAAAATGTAGCCGGGTTCGGTCAAAACGGGTTCGGCCGAACCCGGTGAAGTTTGGATTCGCTGCGAACCAAACTTTTCCCGATGTTCGGACCGAAACCGGGTTCGGTTGTCCCGGTTCGCTCATCTCTAATTGTGATTATGTAGAGGATCTGCCAGGCACAGCTTCGGGGTTAACTCCCTTAATTAATCAGTCAGCACCTGAATCTACATCCCTGAGACTGACTCCAGCTTCCACCACTCAGGCTGGCAGGCTTAGGAGTGGGAGAGCCTATCGCAACCTGGCCAGACTCAGCTAGCTCCCGCCCTCGGTCTATTTAAGCCTGCCCTTCCTGTCCCTCGGTGCTTATGATTCTTTTTCGTGTGGTTTCCTGGCCCAGCTACAGCTCCTTCTATTTTGTTCCTGCTCCATACAGACCCTGGCTTACTGACTACTCTTCTGCTCTTCGTTTGGTACCTCGCACACTCCTGGCTTGACTCTGCTCGTTCACCACTCTGGTTGCTCACGGTGTTGCCGTGGGCAACTGCCCCTTTCCCTTGCTTGTATTCCCTTGTATGTTTGTCGTGTTTGTCGTGCACTTACTGAGTGCAGGGACCGCCGCCCAGTTGTACCCCGTCGCCTAGGGCGGGTCGTTGCAAGTAGGCAGGGAAAGAGTGGCGGGTAGATTAGGGCTCACTTGTCCTTTTCCCTACCCCCCGGTCATTACATAATCACAAGCCCATACCTAGTCTACCCTGGTCCCTGACACCACTATGGACCCCCGTGAGACCCTGGCTCAGCAAATGCAGGGTCTCTCCCTACAGGTCCAGGCCCTGGCTCAGAGGGTCAACCAGCCTGATGCTACCTTGGTAGTTCCCCTCACCGCACCTCTTGAACCCCACCTCAAGTTGCCCGACCGGTTCTCAGGGGACCGGAGGGCTTTTCTCTCCTTTCGGGAGAGTTGTAGGCTTTACTTTCGTTTAAAGCCTCATTCCTCAGGTTCTGAGAGCCAGCGGGTGGGTATAATTATGTCCCGGCTCCAGGAAGGGCCCCAAGAGTGGGCCTTCTCCTTGGCTCCTGACGCTCCTGAACTTTCCTCCGTTGATTGTTTCTTTTCTGCTCTCTGACTTATTTATGACGAGACTGACAGGACTGCCTTTGCCGAGAGTCAGCTGGTGACCTTACGTCAGGGTAAGAGACCTGTTGAGGAGTATTGCTCTGACTTTAGGAAGTGGTGCGTAGCTTCTCGGTGGAATGACCCTGCCTTAAGGTACCAGTTTAGGTTGGGTCTGTCGAATGCCCTGAAAGACCTGCTAGTTAGCTATCCCTCTTCTGACTCCCTAGACCAGACTATGGCTTTAGCGGTACGACTTGACCGACGTGTCAGGGAATGACAACATGAACGTTTATGTGTTTTCTCCTCCGACTCCCCCATGATGCCTCCCGAAGTTCCGTTGCTTCGTTCCTCCCCGAAAGACTCAGAGATACCTATGCAACTCGGGGCCTCCGTGTCCCCCCAACAACGTAGAGAATTCCGCAGGAAGAATGGTCTCTGCTTCTACTATGGGGATGACAAGTATCAAGTGAACAACTGTCCTAAGCGTAAGAATGCAGCCAGAGAACTTCCGCGCCTAAGTGATCATTGGGGAGGTCACTTGGGCGCACAGGTATTTCCAGTAAATAGGAAACGTACTAAGATCTTGCTTCCCTTTCAGGTCTCTTTTGGTGGTAGGTCTGCTACCAGCAGTGCCTTCGTGGATTCAGGGTCCTCTACTAATATTATGTCTGTGGAATTTGCTATGTCTCTTGCTATGCCTCTGATTGATTTGCCTAAACCTGTCCCGGTAGTGGGTATCGACTCCACTCCTCTTGCTAATGGTTATTTTACACAGCATACCCCTGTTTTTGAACTCCTTGTTGGCTCCATGCATTTGGAGCAATGCTCTGTACTGTTGATGCAGGGATTATTGTACGATTTGGTTCTAGGCCTTCCCTGGTTGCAGTTGCATAATCCCACGTTTGACTGGAATACTGGGGAGCTAACCAAATGGGGTAATGAATGTTGTACGTCATGTTTTTCTGTTAATTCTATTTCTCCCCCTGAGGAGGCGAATACGCTACCCGAGTTTGTTCAGGACTTCGCTGATGTTTTCTCTAGGGAGGCCTCCGAAGTGTTACCTCCTCATAGAGAATACGATTGCGCTATCGAATTGGTACCAGGAGCTAAGCTTCCTAAGGGTAGGATATTTAATCTTTCTTGTCCCGAATGTGAAGCTATGAGAGTGTATATCCAGGAATCCCTGGCCAAGGGTTACATTCGTCCCTCTTCTTCTCCGGTAGGTGCTGGCTTCTTCTTCGTTGGGAAGAAGGATGGTGGTCTTAGGCCATGCATTGACTACCTTAGCCTGAATAAGGTCACGGTAAGGAACCAGTATCCCCTTCCTTTGATTCCTGATCTCTTTAATCAGGTTCAGGGGGCCCAATGGTTCTCTAAATTGGATCTACGGGGGGCGTATAACCTTATTCGCATCAAAGAGGGGGATGAGTGGAAGACTGCGTTTAACACGCCCGAAGGCCATTTCGAATACCTCGTCATGCCCTTTGGGTTGTGTAATGCCCCTGCGGTCTTCCAGAATTTCATAAATGAGATTTTGAGAAATTACCTGGGGATTTTTCTGGTAGTGTACCTTGATGACATACTGGTGTTTTCCAAGGACTGGTCCTCCCACATTGAGCATGTCAGGAAGGTGCTCCAGGTCCTTCGGGAAAACAAACTGTTTGCCAAAACCGAAAAATGTGTGTTTGGGGTACAGGAGATACCATATTTGGGTCAAATTCTCACTCCTCATGAATTCCGCATGGACCCCGCCAGGGTTCAGGCTGTGGCGGAATGGGTCCAACCTGCCTCCCTAAAGGCGTTACAGTGTTTTTTGGGGTTCGCTAATTATTACAGGAGATTTATTGCTAACTTCTCGGTCATCGCTAAGCCTCTTACGGACCTCACTCGCAAAGGTGCTGATCTCCTCCACTGGCCTCCTGAGGCTGTCCAGGCTTTTGAGGTCCTTAAGAAGTGCTTTATCTCGGCCCCGGTGCTGGTTCAGCCCAACCAAATGGAGCCATTTATCGTGGAAGTTGACGCATCTGAGGTGGGAGTGGGGGCTGTCTTGTCCCAGGGTACCAGGTCCCTCACCCATCTCCGCCCCTGTGCCTACTTCTCCAGGAAGTTTTCGCCAACTGAGAGTAACTATGATATTGGCAACCGCGAACTCTTAGCCATTAAATGGGCATTTGAAGAGTGGCGCCACTTCCTGGAGGGGGCTAGACACCAGGTAACGGTCCTTACCGACCACAAGAATCTGGTTTTCCTAGAATCTGCCCGGAGGCTAAACCCGAGACAAGCTCGATGGGCGTTATTTTTTACCAGATTAAATTTTTTGGTTACCTATAGGGCTGGGTCTAAAAATATTAAGGCTGATGCACTGTCGCGTAGCTTCATGGCCAGCCCTCCTTCGGAGGAAGATCCTGCTTGTATTTTGCCTCCAGGTATAATCATTTCCTCGATCGATTCTGATTTAGTCTCTGAAATTGCTGCTGATCAAGGTTCAGCTCCGGAAACCTTCCTGAGAACAAACTGTTTGTTCCCCTGCAATTCCGGCTAAGGGTACTTAGGGAAAATCATGACTCCGCACTATCTGGTCATCCAGGCATCCTGGGTACCAAACACCTCATTACCAGAAATTATTGGTGGCCTGGGTTGTCTAAAGACGTTAAGGCCTACGTCGCCGCTTGTGAGGTTTGTGCTAGGTCCAAGACTCGCAGGTCCCGACCAGCGGGCTTACTGCGTTCATTGCCCATTCCCCAGAGACCTTGGACACATATCTCCATGGATTTTATCACCGATTTGCCTCCATCCCAAGGCAAGTCAGTGGTGTGTGTGGGGGTAGACCGCTTCAGTAAGATGTGCCACTTTGTGCCCCTCAAGAAACTACCCAACGCCAAGACGTTGGCTACCTTGTTTGTCAAACACATCCTGCGTCTCCATGGGGTCCCTGTCAATATTGTTTCGGACAGAGGGGTACAATTTGTTTCATTGTTTTGGAGAGCCTTCTGTATGAAGTTGTGGATTGATCTGTCCTTCTCCTCTGCCTTCCATCCTGAAACCAATGGCCAAACGGAGAGGACTAATCAATCTCTAGAACAATACTTAAGGTGTTTTGTCTCTGACTGTCAATATAATTGGGTCTCATTCATTCCCCTCGCCGAATTTTCCCTTAATAACCGGGTCAGTAACTCGACAGGGGTCTCCCCCTTTTTCTGTAATTTTGGGTTTAATCCACGGTTCTCCTCCGTTTCACCTGGTAGTTCCAACAATCCCGAGGTAGAGGTCGTTCATCGGGAACTGTGCACAGTCTGGGCCCAGGTTCAGAAGAACCTAGAGGCGTCCCAGAGCGTACAAAAAACTCAGGCTGATAGAAAACGTTCTGCTAACCCCCTGTTTATGGTCGGGGATCTGGTGTGGTTGTCGTCTAGGAACTTGCGTCTCAAGGTTCCGTCCAAGAAGTTTGCTCCCCGGTTTATTGGGCCATATAAGGTCATTGAGGTCCTCAATCCTGTCTCCTTCCGGCTGGAGTTACCCCCGTCTTTTCGTATACACAACGTGTTTCATGCCTCCCTCCTTAAACGCTGCTCCCCGTCCTTGGCTCCCTCGAGGAGACCTCCTGTTCCCGTCCTCACCCCTGAGGGGGTGGAATTCGAGGTGGCCAGGATTGTGGACAGCAAGATGGTCCAAGGCTCCCTCCAGTACCTGGTCCATTGGAGAGGTTACGGGCCCGAGGAGAGGACTTGGGTACCCGCCCGGGATGTTCACGCTGGGGTATTGGTCAGGAGGTTCCACCTGCGTTTCCCCTGTAAGCCAGGTCCACTTAGAAAGGGTCCGGTGGCCCCTCATAAAAGGGGGGGTACTGTAAAGGATCTGCCAGGCACTGCTTCGGGGTTAACTCCCTTAATTAATCAGTCAGCACCTAAATCTACATCCCTGAGACTGACTCCAGCTTCCACCACTCAGGCTGGCAGGCTTACGAGTGGGAGAGCCTATCGCAACCTGGCCAGACTCAGCTAGCTCCCGCCCTCTGTCTATTTAAGCCTGCCCTTCCTGTCCCTCGGTGCTTGTGATTCTTTTTCGTGTGGTTTCCTGGCCCAGCTACAGCTCCTTCTATTTTGTTCCTGCTCCATACAGACCCTGGCTTACTGACTACTCTTCTGCTCTTCGTTTGGTACCTCGCACACTCCTGGCTTGACTCTGCTCATTCACCACTCTGGTTGCTCACGGTGTTGCCGTTGGCAACTGCCCCTTTCCCTTGCTTGTATTCCCTTGTATGTTTGTCGTGTATGTCGTGCACTTACTGAGTGCAGGGACCGCCGCCCAGTTGTACCCCGTCGCCTAGGGCGGGTCGTTGCAAGTAGGCAGGGACAGAGTGGCGGGTAGATTAGGGCTCACTTGTCCGTTTCCCTACCCCCCGGTCATTACAGATTATACATATTTTCCATTTTCTGTTTAGTCTATTAATGCTCTATCACTGTCATAACATTTTCTTTTCACTGTTGTTTTTGTGTTTCATTTTTTCCGTGCTTCTATGCACCTTACCACTGGTTTTTTATTTATTTATTTTTTTCCAATTTATTTTTCGCCTTATCCACTTTTCATAATGATGGTTCAATGTCCCACACTGTCACACATTATATACATTTATTACTATACTGTAAAATTTTTTCCTTTTGTTATTTTTATTCCCATGAAAGTGAGAAGTATACGTTGTTATAAATTTATATTTTTTCACCCCAATATGTTTCTCTATAGACAGATACATTCTGTTTTTACTCCGTTTGTGTTCACTGTCTTTTGCTGTCACAGACTTACAGGAGTGGTTCTAAGTAGGGCCGTATTAATAACTTTAAATAGATTATTTCCGTTATTCCACGTATCACTCCTTTGATGTACATATGCTATGCACTTGTACTGGGGTTGCGCATGAGCAGTGATGTGAGGCGCTGGCTCCTTTCACCGGTCATCAGTAGGAGCGCTTTGTGCCTGTGTCATCTCCCTAGTGACTCGTCCTGGGAGCTGCGCAGTAGTGTTGTGAAGACCGGTGGCGGTATTCTCGCGCTCTCAGCGAAATTGCGCGCATGCGCCATTGACCAGTCTCCTCATTTGTCGTAAGCACACCATCTGATCACTTCTGTCCACTATTTAAACCTGGCAAGAACATATTATCTGCACCACTTGAGAAAGCTGTATTTGCGAAACACGCGTCAGGGCGCTACCATACTATCTGGGCCACTTGACTACACTTCATATTTATGGGTAAAGACAAATGCACATGAACGTGCATGGCCCAGGTGCCCGGACCGCAAAAAGAAAGGACATGTCTTATTACGGCCCAGTTCTGCGGTCCAGACTCATAGAAAATAATGGACGCAGCCGTGTGCACAGCCCGCGATTTGCGGGCGTCTCGCGGGTCATACTCCGCCCCCGGCCGACCCAAAAATTGCGGCCGTGCACATGGCTACAGTCATGTGCATGAGGCCTAAGGCATCCTTTCTGATAATTTATTTTAACTTTTCAACTTTTCATCGGACACTCGATACATATTAGTCCTTAAGGTTATTTGTTTTCCAATAACTTTTTCTGGGTTACACCCCTTTCTTGTCTGAGACTACACCTTTGCCACATGCTGATGATCCACTCTTATGAATCCATAGGGTGGCTATTCACTGATTAAAACAGGTATGTAACACGTTCCTTGTGGCATATTTGTATACACTTCTAGCTCTGGCAACGCCTACCCCATAAGATCATGTATTTCGCACTATGCATGTATGTAATCATCACTCTGTAACTAGTGTGGTGCTAATGCTACCATGAATGTGGTCCATATACAGATTCTGTTCTTAGATCCTCTGTAGTTTTTACATTGTTTAAAGAGTATAATAAAATTGATATTTTTCTATTTTTCAATATTTATAGTGTTTTGACTCCTGTTTCTCGGTGTTTAATATATTATATCTTGGAGTCTCTATTCCTGTACCCCTTTTTGAACTTCTGGAGATGGTTAATACTATGTCAGTATCACCTAGCCAGTAACCTGTCCTGTGAGACTTATGTTAATTATAGTATGTGTGCAGTGTATATATATATGTAGTATGTGTGCAGTGTGTGTATATGTAGTACAAGTAAAAACCTAAGTGTAAAAAATAGAATTTATTTTGTGTCGCCAAATTCCGAGATCCATAACTTTTTTTTATTGTTCCTTCGATTAAGTGGTATGAGAGCTTATTTTTTTGCGGGATAAGCTGTAAATTTTAACTGGTTCCCAACCGCTGGCTGTGTTTTTACGGCCAGCGGTCAGGGTCCTAAAAACCTGAGCCATAGACTTTTTACGGCTCAGCTGAATATCGGGTCTCCGGCTGTCAGTGACTGCCGGGGACCCTGAGGAGAAGATAGAAGCAGCTTTCGCTGCTTCTGTCTTCTCTGGTGACTTGCACACAACGCTCAATGAATGCTGTATATGGTCACATGATCGCCGGGTGCCGTTACTGACAGACTGCTGCTGGGTCTTACTAGACCCAGCACAGCCCTATTAGTGACAATCGTCACTATGAGAGGGCTGATTTCCCTGCTGTGCAGCTCCAGTTACAGTGGAAAAGATGGTGTAAAAGAAAGAAAAAAAAAATATAAAGTTCCCCAAAGGTCTTTTTTGACCTTTGAGGGACAGACCATAGTAATAAAAAAATAAAAGTAAAGTGAAGTGCAAAAAAAATAAAATAATAAATACACATAAAATACCCATCCCAAAAAAACGTTCCCCTTCCGCCAATCATTGCTGTAACGCTGGCGCTGACCCAATTACCCTCATATAGACATGTAATATATTACAATTTACGGTAGACAATGACGATCACAAATAAAAGGTCTATTTTAGGGTAAAACTATGTTATTACCCAAAAAAAAATTGCTGAAACGTAAAAAAGCTTATTTTTTTACTATTATTTTCAAACTTTATGAATAAAAATTCTAAAATAGCAAAAAGGATGTGTATTAAAATGATAAAAAAAGAAACCT
Organism: Rhinoderma darwinii; assembly: GCF_050947455.1. NCBI lineage: Eukaryota > Metazoa > Chordata > Amphibia > Anura > Rhinodermatidae > Rhinoderma > Rhinoderma darwinii. The sequence goes on along the minus strand of NC_134696.1, from coordinate 59,718,735 downwards.
GCATTATCTACGGAAAAAACGTTGCATAAATCACGTTGTTAGCCCAACAAATAAAAAAGTTATAGCCATTTAACTAACACGTGCTAAAAAAGGGCTAAACGGTGTCTGGTCCTGAAGGCTCAAAATAGTCCGGTCCTGAACTGGTTAAAGATACCATTTTGGGGTACATGCAACGTTTTGATCACTTTTTATTTCATTTTGTGTGGGAGATGAGGTGACCAAAAAAATAGAGATTCTGGCGTTTACAATTTTTTTTTTACAGCGTTCCCCGTGCAGGTTAAATAATTATATATTGTAATAGTTCAGACTTTTACGGATGCGGCGATACCAATTATGTTTATTTTTTTATTTTTTTACTATGCTCTAGGGGGAAAATTGGAAAAGGGTTTTTTTTGTAACTTTTAATGGAAAAAAATGTTTACATTAAAAAAATGATCGTTAGATTGCTTGCACGATAAACTGCAATACTAATGTATTGCAGTATATCGTGATTCTGACAGGCTTCTATTAAGCCCTAATAGGTGCACAAAAATGGCGGACCTGGGGGCCTTCATTAGGCCCCCATGCAGCTATAGCAACCATCGGCCCCTGGCAATTGCTTTGCGGGGGGCGCGGTGAGCTGTTAGTGGGGGTTGTCCCCCTCTTTCTAACTGTTTAAATGCTGCAGTTGCTATTGACCGCGGCATTTAACTAGTTGCCGCTTGTTATTCTGAAGTGTCGGCTGTAACAAACTCCGTGAGCACGTTCTATACTTCCCCTACCCGACTTTGGTGTATGGATACGTCAAATGTCGGGAAGGGGTTAATGGCAACGTAAGAATAGAGCATTAATTCTCCTTACATCCTCAGAAGCGCTTCCCCCTCCCTTAAGGCGCCCTTCACATCGTGTTGTTGCCCCAAGTTTATCGTGTACGTCAGGAAATCTCCTAACGTACACTATCTACAATGTAGACGATAGTTCACAGGGCTCCATTATGTCCTTTTAGCCTACATCGGGCTGGTAGCCGTCGGTATACATTATTTTTGAAGGATGGAATAGCGTAGTAGACTTTGCTATTCCAGAGTCCCCAGGCAGAGCATCACAAGTGCTCTACCCGTGGACTATGTCCCCATATGTAAAGTGACGTCAGGGGATTCTCCAGGGCTGGAATCCCTGGCCAAAGTGTTGCCGACACTCCGGCCGTGTACTCAGGCTTTGCAAAGCTTCGGACGTCAATTTACGTATATATGGAGATCATGAACAGCGCCATAGTCCCTGTGTAGAGCGCTAGTAGAAGGCTCCAACCCTGTTCATGGACGGTGACTTCAGGAGTTTCCCTGGGCCATTCCCCGGGCGACGTATCCCACTGTATGCCATACAGTCGGATACGTTTTGGCTGAATAGATCAAAATCCAGAGCATTAGACGGTCACTGACTGCTCTATGGTTTAGTTCGCTGTAATCGACATCAGCACCAAAATCAGTTAATGCGTATAACGTACAAACGTGAGTTCCACACTTTCCGTTGCCCACCGCCGGTAATGGAGGGGGCTCAGACATCTTGGCTGTATGGGGCCCAGAAATTCCTGATGGCGACCCTGTGTGCATATATAGTATGTGTACAGTGTGTGTGTGTGTGTGTGTGTGTGTATATGTAGTGTGTGTATGTGTAGTATGTGTGCAGTGTGTGTGTGTATGTAGTATGTTTGCAATGTGTGTATATGTAGTATGTGTACAGTGTGTGTGTATATGTAATATATTTGCAGTGTGTATATATAGTATGTGTGCAGTGTGTATGTGTAGTATGTGTGCACCGTGTATATATAGGTTCCCCTGGGCCATTCCCCGGGCGACGTATCCCACTGTATGACATACAGTTGGATATGTTTTGGCTAAATAGATCAAAATCCAGAGCATTAACCGGTCACTGACTGCTCCATGGTTTTGTTGACTGTAATTGACATCAGCACCAAGATCAGTTAATGCGTATAACATACAAACGTGAGTTCCACACTTTCCGTTGCCCACCCCCGGTAATGGAGGGGCGGCCCAGACATCTTGGCTGTATGGGGCACGGAAATTCCTGATGGTGGCCCTGTGTGCATATATAGTATGTGTACAGTGTGTGTGTATATATGTAGTGTGTGTATGTGTAGTATGTGTGCAGTGTGTGTGTATATGTAGTATGTGTTCAGTGTGTGTATATGTAGTATGTGTATAGTGTGTGTGTATATGTAATATGTTTGCAGTGTGTATATGTAGTATGTGTGCAGTGTGTATGTGTAGTATGTGTGCAGTGTGTATATATAGTTTTGCCTGGGCCATTCTCCGGGTGACGTATCCCACTGTATGCCATACAGTCGGATACGTTTTGGCTAAATAGATCAAAATCCAGAGCATTAACCGGTCACTGACTGCTCCATGGTTTCGTTCACTGTAATTGACATCAGCACCAAAATCAGTTAATGCATATAACGTACAAACGTGAGTGCCGCACTTTCCACATTGCCCACCACCCCAGGTAATGGAGGGGGGGGGCCCAGACACTTTCGCTGTATGGGGCACAGAAATTCCTGATGGTGGCCCTGTGTGTATATGTAGTATGTGTTCAGTGTGTGTATATTTAGTATGTGTACAGTGTGTGTGTGTGTGTGTATATGTAATATGTTTTCAGTGTCTATATGTGGTGTGCGCAGTGTGTATATATGTAGTATGTGTAGCGTGTCTATATGTAGTATATGTAGTGTGTGTGTATATATAGTATGTGTAGTGTGTGATATGTGTAGTATGTGTGTAGTGTGTCATATGTGTAGTATGTGTGCAGTGTGTATATGTAGTATGTGTGCAGTGTATATGTGTAGTGTGTGCAGCATATATGTATGTATATGTAGTAGGTGTGCAGTGTCTGTGTATATGTAGTGTGTGTGCAGTGTTTATATGTAATATGTAGCTATATCTCCTGTGATCCATGTCACACTCTCTTTATAAATTGCACCGATCTTACTAGAGCTGGGAGCGTCCTGTCTTCAAATTTTAGTGCCACAGCCTAGTTGAACTGAACCAGAATATTACAGAAAGTAAAAATGCAGACTGAGTTGACCTGACCCTATTATGATTTTTAACTATTATCACTTTCTAATTCACAAATAACATTGCTAACCTGGTTAAATTAATGTTTTAAGTTCGAGAAACATGTTATACTCAATTTTCTAAACTGTCCATAAAAATTTCTGTCTTTCCATGATTTTGGGCCAACTTGTCCAAAAAAGAAATAAATTGGTGGTTGGCAACCCTGTTTCAGAAGCACCCAGGCCTGGCGACTCAGCAGCTGCCTTTACGCCCGGGCGCTTCTTCTCTCAGTGGCATTGCTACCGCTATAGCAGCCAAAGCGTCGGGTAGCGGCGACACCAAGCATGAGGGCGCCTGTGCCGCCCGTCGGGACGCACCCCTCCATGGCCGGCGGTGCGTTTAGCAGCTGCTCTGGCTGCTACAGCACTAGCGACGCCACATTCAAAAGTATCTGCGTCCTGAGGACGCAGATACTATTGAACACTATAGCAAACTAGGCCATTGGTTCCCAATCTGGGAGCCGCGAGAACCCTCCAGAGGTGACACAACACTCCTCTGAACCACGGCCGTGCTTTCTCTCCTCCTACTCACAGCGTGAAGTGCATGTGAGGAGGAGGCAGAATATAAAAGGCACATAAAACAGTGTAACATTGTCGGCTACACATAGCTGAAATGCAATTTTCAAAAGGGTATGCCAAATTTCTCAAGGGAAGCAATCATGTAAGGCCAGTCCAACCTATCAAAAGCTTTTTCCCCATCTGTACTTAGAAAAACTAAAGGTATTCGAGATTTCAAGGCATATTGCCCCAATCTCAGAATTTTTGATGAATTGTCTGACCCTTGTCTTCCCTTGACAAATCCGGTCTGCTCAGGGCCTATAATGTTAGCTAACAAAGGGCTTAAATGGGCAGCCAGAGTTTTCGCCCACCATTTTATGTCAGTGTTTAGGAGAGAAATGGGCCTGTAACTTCCACATTGTGATGTGTCTTTCCCCTCCTTGGGAATAAGTGTTGCATGTGAGCCTGTTAAAAGCTAATTACAAAGAGAGGTAAACGGGGATATTAGTAAGTCTTTGAATTGTTTATAATAGTTTATAGTGTACCCATCCGGACCTGGACTTTTGCCTGATGGAATGGAATGGAGAACTTGTAGTAGTTCTGTTGGAGAAAAAGGAGTAAGAAGCGCCTGGGCATCAGTGTCAGAGATACGTGGGAGGTCAATAGAGTCTAAAAAGAATTGAAGGGTTTGTTTGGCGGAGTCCTGAGAGGAGGGAGATGCATTCCATTCTTTAACCCCTTACCGATCCTTGATGTACTATTAGGTCATGGTAAGTGTATCATTCGCGCTCCATGATCTAATAGTACGTCACGGGAGGATTGGCCAAAGCCAGGACCCACTATGCTCGCTGTCAGCGAGTAGCTGACAGCTCTAATTCACTGCACTACGAATTGTGATCACGGCCTCCTGCCCTCAAGTCCCCTAGTGGGACAAAATAAAAAAGTTAAAAAAAGTTGTGTAAAAATAAAAGTTTTACAGTAATAAAAGTAAAAATCGCCCTTTTAAACTATACATAATTGGTATCACCACGTCTGTAACGGCCTGAGCTACAAAAGTATTTTGTTATTTATCGCGCGGTGCACGCATCACAAGACCTCTTCAAACCGGACATGGTGCCTAATAAAAAGGAGGCCTCAAAATCCTCTAGGTGCTCCTTTGCTTCTGAGGTCGGTGTTTCAGTCCATTACCACACTAGGGCCACATGTAGGATAGTTCTAAAAACTTCATAATCTGGTCAATAAATATTGAAAACCTTTTGTTTTACAGAAAAAATTTGAAAAAAATGATTTTCTGACAAAACAATGTTTGTCAATTTCACCTCTACTTTGCTTTAAATTCCTGTGAAACGCCTAAAGGGTTAAGAAACTTTCTAAATGCTGTTTTGAATACTTTGAGGGGTCTAGTTCTTAAAATGGCTTGTTTTTTTGGGGTTTATAGTAAAGAAGGCCTTCAAAGCCACTTCAGAACTGAACTGGTACCTAAAAAAAAGAGGCTTTTGACATTTTCTTCAAAATATGAGAAATTACTGCTTATGTTCTAAGCCTTGTAACATCCTGGAAAAATAAAAGAATGTTCAAAAAAAATTATGCCAACATATAGTAGACATATGGGAAATGTGAACTAGTAACTATTTTGTGTGTAATGTAGATTAAAGCAGTGTTTTTTATTTTATCAATTTTGACGGAGTTATGACCTATTTTAGATTTATGCTAATGACTTTCTTAATTGACAACTGGGCATGTTTTCACTTTTTGACCAAGTGGGGATTGTAGAAAAGAGTGTATGACGCTGACCAATCAGCGTCATACACTTCTCTCCATTCATGTATTCCTCACATAGTGATCTTTTGAGATCATGATGTGCTGTCACTTACTCACACATTAACTTTACTGAAGTGTCTTGAGAGTGAATAGACATTGCTTCCAGCCAGGACGCAATGTCTATTCACAATCCCGACACTTTGGTAACGTTTGTGGGGGACATAATGACAGCAAGCGTGATCTCACGAGATCACGCTGTAAATGACAGCTTACAGCGTGATCTTGCGAGATCACGCTTGCTGTCATTAAGTCCCACACAAACGTTACCGAAGTGTCGAGATTGTGAATAAACCTGGAGAGAGAGTTAAAAAACACACGGCGCCAACGTGGTGCAGGTCACATTTGTTAAAGGTAGAGCAATGTCAATTGATAACTGCTCACCTATTTGAGTTGTACTGCAACAAGCACAACAATGGTACAGATGTATAGGCTGAAGCTGCAGCTGGGTTAGAAGAACCGGCCACCTGAATAGGGGAACCGCTGGGTATATATATATATGCAAAAAATTCAGCTTAAAAAAATAGTGCTGCTAACATACAATAGAGGAGAATCCAGTAGTTCAAAACAAGACTACATTTATTAGAACAAACATAAAACGGACTACGCGTTTCTACCTAATTGTGAATAGACATCGCGTCTTGGCTGGAGGTAATGTCTATTCCCTGTCAAGACACTTCAGTAATGTTAATGTGTGAGTAAGTGACAGCACATCATGATCTAGCAAGATCACTCTGTGCTGAGTACATAAATGGAAGTGTATGACGCTGATTGGTCAGGATCATACACTTCTCTTTACAACGCCCACTTGGTCAAAAAGTGAAAACACGCCCAGTTGTCTATTAAGAAAGTCATTAGCATAAATCTAAAATAGGTCATAACTCTATCAAAATTGATAGTTTTTCTAAACAAAAAACACTGCTGTAATCTACATTACAGCGCTGATCACATTATGTAGAAGATAGGGCACTTATAATGTGGTGACAGAGCCTCTTTAAGTCCGCCATAGGTACATGTTATAAGCATGAACAGATCGAAACACAAATCCACAGGTAAAATGGCTGAAACCACCTAAAGTCTGGGGGAGTGGGAAAAGGGGGAGTGGTTGCAAGCAACCAATAGGACTTCATTATTCTTTGAAAGCTATGCTTCAAACAATTTTGTAAGCATATATATATATATATATATATATATATATATATATATATAAGATCAATCCCAACACTGAAAACTCTCCAGAACTTATGTTAGAAAATTATAAACTCAGATCACAATAAGAGATAAACTTCATCCCCTTGTATCTCTGAAGCTATAGACCATCTAAAATATAAGAGGGGATCCACATGTTACTCACGGCGTTTCTACCGTGTATATAGCGGAGAAGTAGTAACGCCAATGAACCATCCAGCAATCGTCGAGAAGACAATCGAATGTCCAACTTTTTATCGTGAGAAGTAGTTTTCTTGGCTTTGGTTGAAATGGCCTTTCCAGCTTGATTCCAGAATGAGGGACTAGGCAGATTTAGTAAATCCACCATGGTAGATACGACGGAATGTCCATAGGTGGAATGTCTAAGTGTCCCCAAGCAGCTTCAAGATCCAAGGGTTTTTTATGGTAATTTGGTGTCCATCTTTAGATATGGCCAAGCCAAATGGGGAAAGCCAACGGAATTGTAGTTTTTTCTCCCTTGAAGCATCAAGTAAGGGCTTAAGCATCCTTCTCTTCACTAGCATTGAAGGAGTGATGTCTTGAAATATTTGAATTGTAGAAGTTCGTAGTCAGTGTATTTGTGTCTCTAGCAGCTTTTAAAATGGCAGCGGTGTCTGTATAACTGAGTAGACCACATATTATATCTCTCGGAGGCTCGTTGGGGCGAGGTTTTGCCCTCAGGGCTCTATGTATACGATCAATTGTAATGGATTTAACCGCATCTTGTCCAATCAGGTCAGAGAAGATATCCATGGCCAATTGGGGTAGCCTGTCATGCAGAATTGATTCCAGAAAACCTCTGAGTCGAAGGTTATTTCTCCGACACCTGTTTTCTTGTTCTTCAATGCGTAAAAAGGCCTCATTTATGCAGTCGAGAGCACATTTAACTTTTGCATTATAGTGCAGCAATTCATTTTGATTATCTTCTACGGTTTCAAACCGTGCACCGATTCCCCGCAGATCAGACTTAATGTCTGTGAGTTCCTTCACCAGTGGAGTAAGAGCTTGGTAAAGTGTTCTTTTAATAAAGCCTCTCAACACTGGAGCCATCTGTGAGTCGTCACCATTATCAGAATTGCAGCCTGCACTATACAGATCAAAATCGTCCTTTTGTGGGTTGTCATCAGGGAGGTTAAGTGCTAGTTTGGCTTTACAGGCTGGAGAAGCTGCTAATTTTTTCCTTAGAAACTTGCCAAGATCTGCTTGTGTTTTTCTAGATTTAGGCGTGTGCACTGCGTCTTTAAGTTTATCTTTAGTTGTTTTGACCATAGTAGCGGTTATGGGAGCTGAGTAAATGGATGTTCTGAGAGTTTCAGCGACAGATAAGCATTCAAGCCACCCTTAACATTTGAGAGTGTGGAGAATTTTAATATAAAGCAGTAGCTGTGAGGGATCTTTTCCGCTGAACAAAAGGTTAGTACTGTATGGATCAGCAGTTAAGAAAGGCCCTTCTCTGCATCAAATACAGGAGAAAATTGCTGCGTTCCACATTCCCGTCCCACACTCTCCGGCAAACTCAAGATGTGTAAACCGGTATATCTTCGATGTCGAGTGTCAAGTAGAGAGCGGGAGTGTCCCGGTAGTCTGGTTGCGACAGCGGGGTACAGATGTCCCGTGCAAATGAATGGCGGTAGCTGAGATCTGCTAACATAGCCTCGTGTCGCACGATGGCGAAGTAGGCCACACTCTCGTGGCGGTGTTTAAGGTAAGAAACTCACTCCTGTCAGCCTCGTGACGATGTTAGGTGGTGGTAGGAGGGTGTCCAGATGTTTTTAGATCACCGTGGGTACTTTCCATGGACGAATGGTAGGAGATTCGGATATGCTAGCTCGGAGCTCTCACTCAGCACGTGTTTCCACCATCAGCGCTTGGCCACTCCCCCAAGGAGATTTTTTTGCAGTCTCCGCCGATGGCATTCCCCACCCCCCCTTCCTGTGCATAGTGCCACTGTAGCTCCCTGAAGGAGGGGAAATCCCCTGTGGTCGGAGTTTCCACTCCTAGACAGAGCGCTTGATATCTCTGTCCTATTATGGACAGTGACATCAGGGTCAACTCCTGAAGCGGAATCCCCATCCACAGCGTTGCTGGCACGGTGATTCGGCTCCAGGAGAAGCCCCTGACATCACTGTCCATAAATGACAGAGACATCAGGGGCTTCTCCTGGAGTGGAATCCCCGGTCACAGCGTTGGCAAAGGTGTTGCCCCTGATGTCACTGTCCATATATGGACAGAGACATCAATCGCTCCACCCAGGAGCGGAATCCTTGGACACAGGGGGATTTCGCTCCTTCAGGGAGCTACAGTGACACGATCTTCAGGAAGGGGGGTGCTAACTACAAGGGGGCTGTGTGGCACTACCTACAAGGGGGCTGTGTGGCACTACCTACAAGGGGCTGTGTGGCACTGCCTACAAGGGGGCTGTGTGGCACTACATACAAGAGCGCTGTGTGCCACTACCTACAGGGAGCTGTGTGCGACTACCTACAGGGGGCTTTGTGCCACTACCTGAAGGGGGCTGTATGCCACTACCTGCAGGGGGCTGTGTGGCACTGTCTACAAGGGGGAGGTGGGGGCTGTATGGCACGGCCTACAAGGAGGAGATGGAGATTATGGCACTGTTTACAGGGAGGCTGTATGGTCCAATCTACAAAGGTCCCAATTCACAAGGGGAGGGCTGTGTGTGCAAGCTAGGGGAAGGGGGCATTATATTGTGTGGAGACCACTAAGCGGACATTATACTGTGTAAGGGCACTACAGGGGGCAATATAGTGTGTGGCACTTAGCAGGCATAATACTGTGTGGGCACAATTAGAGGACAAAATACTGTCTCCTTGAAGGGGTTATAATATATTATATTATATTATACTGTATGGGGGGCACTAAAGGGGCATTATACTTTTTTATGGGGAATATCTTTATGATGAAGGTGGGGTGCCGAAAGATAATTTTGCATGGGGCACCATCTATCCTAAAGCCCGGCAGTGTCCTTAACTAAATTCATGCACAGGTAAGGGTGGACACATCTATAGCAGGAAAAACAACAAAAGTTGGTGGACACACTGGATATTTAAGGAGTATAAAGCATTTGCCCTTTGGTTCAATTTGACCAAAATTGACTCAAAAAGTAGGGCAAAATCAAAAAGCATGCATATTCAACCAATAGAGAATAATTCAGATTTTATTTAAATCAAAACAGAATTAGAAACACTGTATACAGAGATAGAAAATAGTGATCCATGATAAGATGTTTCATTAAAGGGGTTGTTCTAAGAATCAACAATTACCTATTCTCAGAATAGGTAATAATTTTCTGATTGCTGAGGGCCCCACCACTGTGACCCTTTCCGATTGTAAGAATGGGGCTCCCAAACCCCTGTTCTTCTTCATTGCACTCCCGCAGTGAGAAGGACATTGAATGGAGCGGTGGTCAAGCATGCGCGTTGCTGCTCCATTCAAATTTTATGTTCATGGGACTGATGAAAACCGCTTGGCTGTTTCTGTCAGACCTATAGACATTGAATGGAGCGGCGGGCGAATGCTCAACTGCAGCTCAATTCAAGCTCCTCCTCGCTTTCACGATCAGTGGGGGTCCCAGCGGTGGAGGCACCAGCGAACAGGCAATTATCACCTATCCCGTGGATAGGTAATAGTTGTCGATTCTGGTACAACACCTTGAAAGTGTATTCAAGCCCCCAAACAATCTCAACTAGTGGACTATAAACAAGATAGTATTATACTTATTGCTAAAAAGTTAAAATAACTAAAAGTGGAAATAATTCTAAAATAATTGAGATATATAATACATTTTCATGACATCCACTGGAAACAAGCACATACCCAACCAAAGTACAGTATAAGATAATTAAAGAGGATATGTCATCCATTTTTGCTGCCCTGTCTGGGAGCAGCATAAAGAAATGACAGACACACTAATGTCACTTAGGTAAATTGCTGTAGTTTAGGAGAACATACACTTTAAAGTTTTGGTGTGCCAGATGCGTTGCAGGGCTTATGTCCAAGCATATTCATAGATTCACGCTGCCCTCCACCTTCCTGCTGCCGATTGGCACTTTTCTCCCTATTACTGTGCATAGGGAGAAAAGTGTCAATCAGTGGCTGAAGGGTAGGGCAGTATGAATATACAAATAGCAATGGACTGAAGCCCTGTATCGCGCCTGGCAAGCCACAACTATAAGTGTAAGTTCTCCTAAACTACGGTGATTTACCTACTAAATGACATTACAGTACAAGGGCGACAAGGGGCAATACAAACACCCTCCTATCTAATAAATACACATTGACACATATAAGTAAAATTGGAAGGTGCTTGTCACAGCTTTATTAAGTGTTCTCTTTTTTCTTTTAACATAACCTGTAAGATATATAAAAAGTATAAACATAGTATAACATAGTTAACATATTAACAATAAGTGGCTAAGCCCTTGAACCACTAGTCGTGACCATATAAGCTACAGTGGCGTCACCACGGGTATGCTAAAACACCACGCTTCCCAGGGTTCGCCCCTTAGAGAAGCCCAAATCCACCGCCATAATAACTTTAAAAATAAAACCAATATATTGTGTCCAAGACAGCAATATATAAACATAACATACCGTTGCCAAGGACCCGCACACACCAATAAAACTAGAATAAAACAAAATAGTCCAAAATCCGCAAAACAAAATGCATGTACAGATGAAATAACGCCGGGCCCCTGACCGCTTCTTACTTAACCCCTTCCCGACCACTGATGTGCCGGCATATCATGGAGCCGGGAGGGGATGATGTTTGGAGCGCGCTGAGCCCGCTTCATACACTGCAGATGTCAGCTGTGTTTTACAGCTGACACGCTGCTCTAACGGTCGTTTAACTACTTAAATGCCACGGTCAATAGCGACCGCGGCATTTATAGGGGTCTTCCCATGAAGGACATTTATGACCTACCCACCTCTAGGACCAGCACCTATCTCTAGAACGGGGCCCCCTAAACCCCATTCTATCTTAGTCGCTCCGCTGTCTCCCGGCCACTTCCTGGTTACAAGGTCGAGTTACAGAAACAGCGTAATAACTCGCCGAGCTACGCTGTTTCCGTAACTCCCATAGAACTGAATAGTAGTTATGGAAACAGCGTAGCATGCTACGATGCTTCTGTAACTGCCATTTACTACTATGGGAGTTACGGAAACAGCGTAGCTCAACGAGTTATTACGCTGTTTCCGTAACTCATCCATGTATTGCAGTGTATTGTACCAGCAATCTATTGATCGCTGATTCAAGTCCCCTAGGGAAAAAAATAAAATGTGTGTAATGACGGGGTAGGGAGACAGACAGGTGAGCCCTAATCTACCCGCTACTCAGTCCCTGCCTACTTGCACAGCCCTTCCTAGGCGACGGCGTACAACTGGGCGACGGTCCCTACGCTCAATATGTGTATGACAGACAAACAGACAAGGGTACACAGAAGCTAAGGGAAATGGGGAAGTTGCCCACGGCAACACAGTGAGCAACAAGAGTAGTGAACGAGCCAAGTCAAACCAGGTGTGTACGAGGTACCAATCGCAGAGCAGGAGCGTAGTCAGTAAAGCCAGGGTCAAAATGAAGCAAGGTCAATAATAATAGCAGGAGCAGCAAAGCCAGGAAACAGGAAAGAATCACAGGCAAAGAGAAGCAGGAAATGAAGGTATAAATAGGCCGAGGGCGGGAGCTAGAACCGTCTGGCCAGGCTGTGATAGGTTCTCCCACTCCTGAGCCTACCAGCCTGAGTGGTAGCAGATCGAATCACTCTATCAGACCTAGGAGCAGGTGCAGACTGATTAACCACGGGCGTCGACACAGAAGCTGTGTCTGGCAGATCCTTTACAATGTGTAAAAAAAAAAACATACATTTTCAGGAGTGTAAAAAAAAATGTAAAAGTTAAAAAAAAACATTTCCCATTTTTCCCCAGGCACAATGTAAAAATAAAACAATAATAAAAAAATTGGTATCACTGCGCCCATAAAAGTCTGAAACTAATACAATGTAGCATTATTTGACTCACACAGTGAATGGCGTAAAAAAAAAAAAATACATTTAAAGCCCCAGAATCTTTGTTTTTTTGGTCACCATAGCGCTAAAAAGAATTAAATAAAAAGTGATAAAAAAATCGCCTGTACGAAAGAAATGGTGCTAATAAACTACGAGCTCGTCCCACAAAAAATAAGCCATCACACCGCTCACAGAATGTGGTGAAATCTAACAAATAATATTTTTATCCAATAGTTTTTTCTTTGTAAAAGAAGTATATGACATTTTTTCCTATTTTCTGTTGTCTAAAACCTGGATGCGTCCTATAGTCAGGTGCATCTTATAGTCCGAAAAATACGGTATATATATATCCCCTAACTCCACCCCCAATACTCCCAACCCCCTATCAACATTCCTAACTTAAACCCACCCACCCACCAATCTATAATCACAATACCCCTCTAGTTGACCCCTTGCATGCCCAGACCCGTCATGACCGTCCTCTGTCCAGCTTTGCTTAGCTCCGGGCTCGCAGACCACTAAAATCTTTATGAGACCAAAAGAGAAAATAAATGCTGAGAAACAAAGAAGTAATGAAAATACAAAAATATTTTATTAACATATAATAAGACATGTAAAAAGAATCCATAAACCCACAGTAAAAACACGGATCCTTGACTGGAGCATTAACCAAACCATGTATCTATATATGAACGTTTAGTGAGACACATGTGTATCCCTTGATGGAAAATAATATGACATGAGTGTGTGAGCATCTTTGAGAGTATAGTCTATTAAAGTAAATAGGTCAGCTATGTGCATATGTGAATGCAAAGTACTGTAGACTGAATAGAATCACACCCTATAGTCAAAAAAATAAGTTAGCAGTACTATGGTACAATAAACGTAACAACACACATGCCATTTATAACTGCAATGGGATGAAACATGCAGAGATTCCGTAATAAGGTAAGTAAAGTACACAAAATAGATGAGGTCTCACATACCCATAATGAATGAACAGAATGAATGCAGCCAAGGTCCACCCCAACGCGCGTTTCGGCGCTAATGCCTTCGTCTTTACTTACCTTATTACGGAATCTCTGCATGTTTGATCCCATTGCATTTATAAATGACATGTGTGTTGTTACGTTTATTGTACCATAGTACTGCTAACTTATTTTTTTGACTATAGGGTGTGATTCTATTCAGTCTACAGTACTTTGCATTCACATATGCACATAGCTGACCTATTTACTTTAATAGACTATACTCTCAAAGACGCTCACACACTCATGTCATATTATTTTCCATCAAGGGATACACGTGTCTCACTAACCGTTCATATATAGATACATGGTTTGGATAAATGCTCCAGTCAAGGATCCGTGTTTTTACTGTGGGTTTATGGATTCTTTTTACATGTCTTATTATATGTTAATAAAATATTTTTGTATTTTCATTACTTCTTTGTTTCTCAGCATTTATTTTCTCTTTTGGTCTCATATTCAATTGTGATGCTGTTTGGGTGTAACACCCTGGAATCAACCTATAGAGCTATACATATACTTCATGTGTGATATACTCTATATTTGGTTATGTAGATTCCTGTTGCTTTTTTGGATCGGTCCACTAAAATCTTTATGCTGCTCTCATACAGGGCACAATACATATTTGATAAAGGAAGGCTGACACCAGCATGGGGGCTGCATATTTTTTATGGTGTGCTGTTTACATTTGTATTTTTTCTAAAAAATACATTTCTTTTGATGTGCGTTATTATATTTCTCTTGATGAGTCTTGTTTGGATGTGCCTCTAACGAAAGAAACGTTGCCAGTTTATTCCTTCTTAAAACGTACAAATGTTGTCAATATTATTTGCTCTAGCGCTAGTTTGGATTTATTAAACATTTATTTATACATGTAGTTGGAACTTCAAATTGTGTATGGGGTACAATTCATACATACAGTACTTCTGTCCGATATTCTCTCACTTTTGATGCTCATGATTAAAATACAGATGCAGCCAATTTTATCTTGACTCTGATAACTCGCTGCAGCGTGATATCACACAACAAAAGCCATTAACCCCTTTGCGCACATTGACGTTAATGCACGTCAAGGTGAGCAGTAAGTTTGCGCACCTGGACGTACAGTTACGTCTGTACTTCGACAGTTAACCGTCGTGCAGTGTTACACCGCAGCGGCAGTTAACTTTGCAGGTTGTCTTCCCTGCTCTCTCTGTTGCCAATCAGCGGCCCATCGCTGCTGATTTAGACAATTAACACCTTAGATACAGCAACCGATTGCGATCGCCGCATTTAAGGTGTATAGAGCAGATGGCTGTCATGGGAACCGGAGGCTGGACAATGGCCTCTGTGCTGACATGTGCGCAAGCCTATGAGGATCAGCCGGGGGACGGTCCTCATAGGCTTCCTGTCAGAGCTTATTCAGACGAAAGTAAAATACGTCCGTGCAACGCATGTGATTTGCACGCGCCTCGCACGGACTTATGTTAGTCTATGGGGCCGTGCAGACCGTCCGTGAGTTTCACGCAGCGTGTGTCCGCTGCGTAAAACTCACGACATGTCCTATATTTGTGCATTGTTTGCGCATCACGCACCCATTGAAGTCAATGGGTGCATGAAAATCACGTGCACCACACGGAAGCACTTCCGTGTGACGCGCGTGATTCACGCAACAGCAGTAAAAACTATGAATGAAAACAGAAAATCACCACGTGCTTTTCTGTTTACAAACATACAAACAGAGTGTCATAATGGCACAGCCACGCATCATACGTGGCTGACACACGGAGCTGTTAAGTACTCTTTGTTCGTGCTAAACGCCGCATTTTTTGTGCACGCAAAACGCACACGCTCGTGTAAATCCGGCCTCAGAGTGAGGGGATGTTCACACGCTGAGTCAAAAACGTCTGAAAATACGGAGCTGTTTTCAAGGGAAAACGTTCTTTAAGCCACTCGCGATTTTCGCTGCGTTTTTCGTGGCCTTTTTTACGGACGTTTTTGGAGCTGTTTTCTATAGAGACAATGAAAAACGGCTCCAAAAACGTCCCAAGAAGTGACCTGCACTTCTTTTTCGTGGCCGTTTCTTTACGCAGCGGTTTTTCAAAACGGCCGTGTAAAAAAATTCCCCATCAGAACAGAATGCCATTTTTTCCTTTGAAATCAATGGGCAGATGTTTGGAGGCATTCTGCATTCCGATTTTTCGGCCGTTTTTCGGGCGTTTACGGCCCGAATAACAGCCGAAAATAGGCCGTGTGAACATACCCTGACTGTCACGTTCCAATGAACACTGCAAAAAAATAAAGTAAAAAACAAGATAGAATAAAATGTAATCAAAAAGTCACATGTACCCAAAAATAGTACAAATAAAAACACAAGCCCTTAGGCCTCATTTACACGAGCGTGTGTGTTTTGCGCACGCAAAAAAACGCAGCGTTTTGCATGCGCAAAAGGCACTTGACAGCTCCGTGTGTCATCAGTGTATGATGCGCGGCTGCGTGATTTTCGCGCAGCCGCCATCATAGAGATGAGGCTAGGCGATGTCAGGAAATAGTCACTGTCCAGGGTGCTGAAAGAGTTAACTGACGGCAGTAACTCTTTCAGCACCCTCGACAGTGAATTCCGATCACAATATACAGCAACCTGTGAATAAAAAAAAGACGTTCATACTTACCAAGAACTTCCTGCTTCCTCCAGTCCGGTCTCCCGGCCGTTGCCTTGGTGACGCATCCCTCTCTTGACATCCGGCCCCACCTCCCTGGTTGACGCGGCAGTCCATGTGACCGCTGCAGCCTGTGATTGGCTGCAGCCTGTGCTTGGCCTGTGATTGGCTGCAGCTGTCACTTGGACTGAATTGTCATCCCGGGAGGTCAGACTGGAGGAAGAAGCAGGGAGTTCTCGGTAAGTAGGAACTTCTTTTTTTTTTACACGTTCATGTATATTGTGATCGGAAGTCACTGTCCAGGGTGCTGAACCAGTTTAACTCTTTCAGCACCCTGGACAGTGACTATCTCCTGACGTCGCGTACCGGAATTTTTTTTGCCGGGTTCGGTCAAAACGAGTTCGGCCGAACCCGGTGAAGTTCGGTTCGGTTGTCCGGGTTCACTCATCTCTAAGACACTCCGTTTGGATGTTTGTAAACAGAAAACCACGTGGTGCTTTTCTGTTTACATTCAGAGTTTGACAGCTCTTGCGTGAATCACGCTGTTCGCACGGAAGTGCTTCCGTGCAACCTGCGTGGTTTTCACGCACCCATTGACTTCAAGTGAGTTTTTTTTCAGCGCACTCACGCTGAGCAAAACTCACGGACTGTCTGCATGCCCCCATAGACTTGTATAGGTCCGTGCGACCCGCGTGAAAATGAGGCCTTACACAGTTTTTTTGACTGAAAAATAAAAAAGTTATGGCTCTCAGAATATGGGGACACAAAAATTTATAGTTTTATAAAAAGTAATTTTATTGCGCAAATGCTGCAAAACATAAAAAACTATACACATATGGCATTGCTGTAGTCGTATCGACCAGCATAATAAAGTAAAATTGTCATTTATAGTCGAGGATGAATGCCGTAAAAAAAAAAAGAATTAAAAAACATTATCAGAATTGCTGGTTTTTGGTCACCTTGCTTGCCAAAAAATTTAATAAAAAGTGATCACAAAATCACAATGTAACCCAAAATGCTACCAATAAAAACTACTGATTGTCCTGCAACAAATAAACCATCACACAGCTCCGGTGGAAAAAAAAACAAAAAACTCTGGCTCTCAGAAAATAGCGATGCAAAATGTGAAAAGTGTCCAAAAGCGGCTAAGATTGGGCGCCATTTATCAGTGCGACACTGGCCACATATCTGTGAATAATTATTTATTTACCACATTATTATACCCTCTTATTATGCCCTGATATACTCTGCCCAGCTTACATATGCCCCCACATTATAAACTGAAATACCAGTAAAACCCCAAACAGAACAACTACCAAGCAAAATCTGCACTCTTCTGAGCCCTACAGTGTGCCCAAACAGCATTTTACGTCCACAGATAAGGCATCGCCATACCCGGGAGAACTCGATTATCTTTTTATTATGTATTTGTCTTTAGTGGCACAAACTGGGCACAACATATTTTGCACTAAAATGGCATATCAGTGAAAATCTTTATTTTCTCTCTGCACCATCCGCTGCGCATCAACCCCTTCGCGCACTACGACTTAACAGCACATCGTGGTGCGGGGGTTTATGTATGGAGTCGGCTCAAGTGCTGTGCCCGCTCCATAAGCTGCGGGTGTCAGCTTTCTACTACAGCTGACACCCGGGACTAACGGACAGGAGGAGCGATCGCGCTATTGCAGGGGCCTGTAAAAATGACAATGACAATATATTGCAATACATTAGAATTGCAGTGCACTGTACCAGCGATTTAATGATCGCTGGTTCAAGTACCCTAGGGGGACTAATAAAATGTGTAATAAAAAAAAAGAAGTTAATAAAGTTATTATTAGCGGAAAAAAAACATTTTCCCATTTTTTCTCTAAAGTAATGTAAAAAATTAAAAAAAATACACAAAATTGGTATCGCTGCGTCCGTAAAAGTCCAAACTATTACAATATACCATTACTTAACTCGCACAGTGAACGCCGTAATAAGTAAAGAATTTAAAATGCCCAAATCACAGAAGCTGAGCCTGCGCTTTTAGCCACGGGTATCAGCTGTTTGTCACAGCTGACATCCTGCTGTAACGGCCAGACTGGAGCTAGGCTCTGATCCGGCCGATTAACTCCTTAGATGCAGCGATCAAAAGCAACCGCTGCATCTAGGTGGTTAGATCGCACCCGATGGTTGCTAATGGAAACGATCGGCACCCGCGGGGTCTTATGGCAACAGGAGGCCTAACAATGGCCTCCTAGTAAGGAAGCCTAATAGGCTTGCTGCCAGTGAATAGCTGACAGCTCTAATTCACTGCACTATGTAGGTAGTGCAGTGTATTAGAATAGCGACCAGGGCTTCATACCTTCAAGTACCATAGTGGGACAAAAAAAAGTTAAAAAAAAGTTATTAAAAACGTTAACCAAAACAATAACCACCTTTTTTCCCATAATAAGTCTTTTATTATAGGAGAAAATGGAAAATATTTGTTTTTAGGTCACTACGCCTCGCAAATAAAAGAATAAATAAAGGTATCTAACAACTACATGTACCCCAAAATTATACTGTTAAAAACTACAACCCGTCCCACAAAAAACAAGTCCTTGCAAAGCTTTTTTGATGGAAAAATAAAAAAGTTATGGCTCTTAGAATATGGCGACACAAAAAAAAAAAGATTTGAAATGAAAGTGATTTTACTGTGAAGAGGCTGCATAACCTAAAAAAAACAAAAACGATATACATATGGTCCAAAATAGAAGGTAGGAGCAGCACAGTAAGGGCTTATTCAGACGAACGTGATATACGTCCGTGCAACGCGCGTGATTTTCACGTGCCTCGCACGGACCTATATTAGTCTATGGGGCCGTGCAGACAGTCCGTGATTTTTAAGCAGCGTGACTCCGCTGCGTAAAACTCACGACATGTCCGTTCTTTGTGCGTATTTCGCGCATCACGCACCCATTGTAGTGTACTGACAATTGCTTAATGTTGGTCTCTCCCATGTTAGACTTAGTCCCCAATGTATATACTGTAGTCTTGCTATTACAACGGTTTGTCCCCTATGACTGTAATTATATATATTTTTTCAGCTTTATGTGAATTGATAGGCCAAGGAGTGTTGACCCTTACATGCGACCTACTGTTACTAGTATATTCTTTCTGCTGAGCAGTAGTCTTCCTTGACCCACAAATAGGTCTTTCACTGAGAGTTCGAAGGTTCTCGACAGTGATACAAGTGCTCAGAGGCACGACTTAGTAGTTCTTTATTGACATGATGTTTTACCTGTCTTTTTTTGTATTTTTTTTAATTATATTATGCTGATTCCTTTGTGTGCATTGTTTGACTTGAGTACTGCATGGAGAAGTTGTTTTATTTACTGGAGAAGTTGTTTTATTTACGTTATTGTGGGTGCCGCGGTGACAGGTCTGATCTTATCTCTCTTATTGATAGAAATATCATTGATTCCCTCACAACCTTGGATAATGGCTGATTTTACTCTTGCATCCCTGAATGTGAAGGGATTTAATGTTCCAGAGAAGAGGTCGCAGATGTTGTATTCCTCTCATAAACGTAAAAACCCAGGTTCTCTGTTTATAGGAAACCCATTTTCATACGGATCATATGCCGATAATTAGAAATATGTATTATCCGATAGGATATAATTGCAGTAATCCGAATGGTAAAGCTCGACGTGTTTCTATTTTTTTACACAAATCATTCCAAGGCAGGGTTGTGAATACGTTTCTGGATCCGGAGGCGAGGTATATTTTTCTTAAATATGAGCTGGGTGATCGTACAATTACGTTAGCTAACATTTACGCCCCTAATGTTAATCAAGTAACTTTTTTCCTCATAGTATTGGATGAGTTGGGTTCATTTTCATCAGGATCTCATATCTTATGTGGCGATTTTAATCTGGCCATTAATCCTTTGATAGATACATGATCGGGACGCACATCGTTCGCATATGATAAGCTTAACAAACTGGGGTTAGAGGCTCCGAGACATGCAACTCTTTGATGTGTGGCGATTATCTCATCCAGATAACAGGGATTTTTCTTTTGCTCATAACTCTTATAGTAGGACAGATTATATGTTGTTATAATTCACTGTATTTTAACGATATATTGTGCTCCCACAAATATGAAAAATTGTAAATTCACTGAAGTGATAAATGAGTAAAATGTATACATTTTATTTCATAGCTATCTAAAAACAGGGGTACAATCACCACTGTGAAAAGCCCAACCGTGTATTTAAAAACTTATTAAACAGAATACTCCAAGTCCTAATTCGTTTGCGAACCCTCTATGACTGGGTATATAAACATAGATATCAAAATATGGAATCAGCGTTTGAACATTGGTGTAACAGTGGTTTGGACCCTAGTGCACACCGGAGCCTGCGTTACCGCACCCAAATCTCCTCATGTACAGATACACAACAATGCCACTGCCCCCTACGCAAAATTCCTCACTTCACCCGACCCTACGCGTTTCTATACTTATCATCAGGGGTCTGTAGCTTGGTCAGTCTGGCCAGGATGCCAACGATATTTCTTCAGCAGCAGATATTCTACTGCACAACACGGAAGCATGCACGCATAGATGTCAGCGGCATGCTTCACTACGGGACTCTGAGTTACTATGAACTGAATACTCCTCCCCCTGGCCTCGGCGGCATACTACGAACCAGCCAATCACACCAGCCCACCACATTCGTGACGCTCGACAATGTGACTCCCGGCCGTCAGCTGACATACCCGGAAGCAACACTGTAAACACCACAGAACGTGCAGACTAATTGGAAGGCTGTAGACGTATCGCCTTGCTGCACAGAGCCTCCTAATATTAAGGATTGAGTATAGCAATGTTTAGTTGGATACATATTGCGGATCAGCTCAGGACCGCAATTGGACTACCACGATAGGAACACCTACCCTGGAAATACATATTGTATGGATGAAGAACCGATATTAGTGTCAACCACACTTGGGACATTTGAAACCGTCCTGGACTGAATTGCCATGTCTGTCACTATTAAATGGTGTACTGCAAGTAACTGTATTTGGACTAGGATAAAGTTGCCATACCCCTACCCAGAGGATCGACAAAACCCTGTGACTTATTCTGGATTGTATATTAAATAAAACAGGTATAATTTGTTTGCTCGTTTAAACCTTCAGGCTGTACGCAGGCAAGCCTGTAAATCCATTGGGCCTCTTTGCGCAAAATTAGGTTATCCCAATCCCCTCCCCGTTTAGGAGGACGTACCAATTAAATTGCCTGAAATTTCAAACATTCTGCCCTGCCTTGATGTTTTGCATGTACATGTTTTGATATGGAAGTATCTCTTGAATTTGTAATATCTCCAACATGTTCCCTAATCCGGCGCCGAAACTGCCGTATCGTTTTGCCCACATAATTCAGTGGGCACGGACATGTAATTAAATAGACCACTCCAGCCGTTTTGCACTTCACAAAATCTCGGATATCGTACTCAACCTGGGTGGTGACACTTTTGAATTTTTTCCCACTTTGAATAAAATCACATGCTCTACAACTACCACATCTATGTGTACCCGGTATCTGCCTATCCAACCAAGTACCTTTTTGTATTATAGGATCAAAGCAACTCTGCATCACCCTGTCCCTAATATTTTTGCCTCTACGGAACGTGACTGAAGGCCATTGTGTTATCTGATCCGCCAAGTCCGCATCGGCACCTAGGATACGCCAGTACCTCTTGAGTATTTCCATGATCTCAGATTGTTTGGAGTCAAAAGTACCTATGAGCCTCGTGACGCTTTCCTCCTTACGTTGTCTAGGGACTAAAAGACTCTGCCTATCCGCATCCCTTGCTCCCTCATAGGCCTTTTTAATTACCCCCTTAGGGAAGCCTCTCTCCTTCAATCTGTTGGTGAGGTCATGTGCCTGTAACTCAAAGTCATCCACTGAACTACAATTCCAGCGTACTCGCATAAATTGGCCTCTAGGAATCCCTCGTTTGAGGGGATAAGGGTGACAACTGTTCCATTGAAGGAAACTATTGGTTGCTGTCTCCTTTTGGTGTACTTTAGTACGTATGTGCCTTCCTTAGTTTTAATTATCTTGAGATCTAAAAAAGATAATTCCTGATCACTGATTTCACATGTGAACCTAAGCGCTAGATCGTTAACATTAAGGGCTGCCACAAAGTTATTGAATTCCTCCACTGTGGAATTCCAGAGCAACAACACGTCATCAATATATCTAATCCAGATACCTATTGATGAAGTCCACTTGACAAATTTGTCCCCAAAGACCACTGTTTCTTTCCACCAGCCAAGAAACAAGTTTGCATAAATGGGAGCAGTGGGACTCCCCATTGCTGTACCACGTTGCTGATGAAACATACGGTCTTCAAAGATAAAGACATTCCTTTCTAACACAAAGTGTAGTAATTGTAAAACAAGCTGGTTGTGAGCCACAAATTGAGTGCCCCTAGATTTAAGAAAATATTCCACTGCTTCACAGCCAAGTCTATGTGGAATGGAGGAGTACAAGGCCTCTACATCCAAACTCGCCAGAAATGTATTTTGTTCCAAAGTGATACCCTCAATTTGTTTTAAAACATCCATAGTATCACGTACATATGATGTGAGACCTAGTACAAACGGACGCAACACCTGGTCTATATATGTACTCACATTCTGGGTTAGATTGTTAATACCTGATACAATGGGTCTACCACGTAGGGGAGGATACCCTTTGTGTATTTTTGGCAGGTCATATTGCGGTCCTGAGCTGATCCGCAATATGTATCCAACTAAACATTGTTATACTCAATCCTTAATATTAGGAGGCTCTGTGCAGCAAGGAGATACGTCTACAGCCTTCCAATTAGTCTGCACGTAAGGAGGAAAGCATCACGAGGCTCATAGGTACTTTTGACTCCAAACAATCTGAGATCATGGAAATACTCAAGAGGTACTGGCGTATCCTAGGTGCCGATGCGGACTTGGCGGATCAGATAACACAATGGCCTTCAGTCACGTTCCGTAGAGGCAAAAATATTAGGGACAGGGTGATGCAGAGTTGCTTTGATCCTTTAATACAAAAAGGTACTTGGTTGGATAGGCAGATACCGGGTACACATAGATGTGGTAGTTGTAGAGCATGTGATTTTATTCAAAGTGGGAAAAAATTCAAAAGTGTCACCACCCAGGTTGAGTACGATATCCGAGATTTTGTGAAGTGCAAAACGGCTGGAGTGGTCTATTTAATTACATGTCCGTGCCCACTGAATTATGTGGGCAAAACGATACGGCAGTTTCGGCGCCGGATTAGGGAACATGTTGGAGATATTACAAATTCAAGAGATACTTCCATATCAAAACATGTACATGCAAAACATCAAGGCAGGGCAGAATGTTTGAAATTTCAGGCAATTGAATTGGTACGTCCTCCTAAACGAGGAGGGGATTGGGATAACCTCATTCTGCGCAAAGAGGCCCAATGGATTTACAGGCTTGCCTGCGTACAGCCTGAAGGTTTAAACGAGCAAACAAATTATACCTGTTTTATTTAACATACAATCCAGAATAAGTCACAGGGTTTTGTCGATCCTCTGGGTAGGGGTATGGCAACTTTATCCTAGTCCAAATACAGTTACTTGCAGTACACCATTTAATAGTGACAGACATGGCAATTCAGTCCAGGACGGTTTCAAATGTCCCAAGTGTGGTTGACACTAATATCGGTTCTTCATCCATACAATATGTATTTCCAGGGTAGGTGTTCCTATCGTGGTAGTCCAATTGCGGTCCTGAGCTGATCCGCAATATGTATCCAACTAAACATTGCCATACTCAATCCTTAATATTAGGAGGCTCTGTGCAGCAAGGCGATACGTCTACAGCCTTCCAATTAGTCTGCACGTTCTGTGGTGTTTACAGTGTTGCTTCCGGGTATGTCAGCTTGACGGCCGGGAGTCACATTGTCGAGCGTCACGAATGTGGTGGGCTGGTGTGATTGGCTGGTTCGTAGTATGCCGCCGAGGCCAGGGGGAGGAGTATTCAGTTCATAGTAACTCAGAGTCCCGTAGTGAAGCATGCCGCTGACATCTATGCGTGCATGCTTCCGTGTTGTGCAGTAGAATATCTGCTGCTGAAGAAATATCGCTGGCATCCTGGCCAGACTGACCAAGCTACAGACCCCTGATGATAAGTATAGAAACGCGTAGGGTCGGGTGAAGTGAGGAATTTTGCGTAGGGGGCAGTGGCATTGTTGTGTATCTGTACATGAGGAGATTTGGGTGCGGTAACGCAGGCTCCGGTGTGCACTAGGGTCCAAACCACTGTTACACCAATGTTCAAACGCTGATTCCATATTTTGATATCTATGTTTATATACCCAGTCATAGAGGGTTCGCAAACGAATTAGGACTTGGAATATTCTGTTTAATAAGTTTTTAAATACACGGTTGGGCTTTTCACAGTGGTGATTGTACCCCTGTTTTTAGATAGCTATGAAATAAAATTGATACATTTTACTCATTTATCACTTCAGAGATTATATGTTGTTACATCATAGTCTACTCCCCCCAGTAGTTGACACCTCCATAGGTATGTTTCTCTCGGATCACGCACTGGTATATTGTACACTTCCATTTTCACGACCGCAACGTAGAGAATTTGCATGGCGACTTAATTAGTCTTTACTGAATGATTCCTTGTGTATGTCAGAACTGAAGCGAACGGTTGAGAATTTCTATTCGGATCATGCACATGATTCCTCTGCTCCAGCAATTAAGTGGGAAGCTCTGAAGTGTGTCCTTAGAGGTATTCTTATTAAACATGGTTCTCGTATCAAGAAGGAACAGGGTGCGAAGCTCAGTGCTCTTTTAACATCTTTACAGACCCTAGAAACCCAACACAAACAGAGACACCAGGAGAATACACTTAGGGAGCTCACTAGGACCCGTCATGACATCCAGCTTCTATTAGATAAAAAAAACGCTCGTCTTCACCAGATCTGCTCTTGTTTTTATTACAAATGGCAGAATAAGGCTGGCAAGGCCCTGGCAGAGCATTGCGGGATCGCGCTGCTCTTTCATATATCCCCTCCATAAGAAATGCTTCGGGTGAATTGGACTACATGATGGAAGATATAGTGTCCTCCTTTTTCGCTTATTATTCCTCACTATACAATTTGCCTCCGCCTAATACAGGTAATACCCATCCCAATCCATTGATAACCCTATCTGAGTATATGCAAAACACTCCACTGCCAACACTTTCCCGAGAAGACGCTACATACTTAGATTCCCCGTTTCATGGAGGAGATGGTACATGTTATTAAAGCTTTGCCAGCAGGGAAGAGTCCTGGGCCAAATGGTTGTACGGTGGGTTTTTACAAATCATTGCTAGAGGACTTGATGCCCCCATTGTTGGAGTCATTTAACTCTATATCTGAACACACTCAATTCCCTGATTTGTTTTTGCAGGCTCATACCACTGTCATACCAAAGGAGGGTAGGGATCTGCAACATTGCGCTAACTTTCAACAGATCTCTCTCATCAATACCGATGATAACATGTATGCTAAACTAATAACAAATAGACTTGGCGGTTTCCTGGGCTCGCTTGTCCACCTAGATCAAGTGTGTTTTGTACCAAAACGAGAAGCGAGAGATAGTACTTTAAAGACCTACTTCTTGCTACATCATGTGAAGCAGTCACTCATTCCTTGTATGCTTCTGTCCTTGGATGCTGAGAAAGCCTTTGATCGGGTGGGCCAATTGATGAAGATGCGCATACTGTCTCTATATAATCGGCCTCAAGCGCAAATTAGAATTAATGGGTCATTGTCTGCTCCGTTTGTAATTGGGAATGGTATAAGGCAGGGATGTCCGCTCTCTCCCTTACTGTTCACCCTGGTTATGGAGCATCTCTTATTGGCGGTTGGAAACAACAGTGACGTAAGGGGAATTCGGGTGGGTGAAACCCAGTTTAAAGCGTCAGCTTTTGCTCATGATTTATTGTTTTATATGGCACAACCTCACATATCTCTACCATCCCTGCTGAAATCCATACAAACATATAGTTATTTTAGTAATTATAAGATGAATCTCCCCAAGAGCGAGGCCCTAAATTTCACTTTGGAAGCTTCTAAAGTAAGACAATTATGTAGTAATTACCCCTTCTCATGGAAGGTTGATTCTCTTAAATACCTTGGGGTTGAAATACCAGCAGACCTTGCGGATTCCTACTCTCTCAACTTCCTACCTATTCTTCAGTCTCTTAGAACTGATTTGTGCAAATGGGAAAACAAGGACTTCTCCTGGTTAGGCAGAATAAATGTAGTAAAAATTAATGTTCTTCCCGACTGATGTATTTATTACAGACAATACCATGTACACTGCCTAGACAATTCTTCCTTTTGTTAAACAAAGCTCTAAATAGGTTTATCTGGCGAGCTGGACCTCCCAGAATTGCGAAGGCTACTCTTACTAATAGAAAGCGACAAGGTGGAATGGGCTTACCTTATTGTCAATCCTACTATTTTGCGGCAGTGAGTGCTAGAATACTGGACTGGTTCCATCATAAGACATCCAAGTTGTGGATAAACCTTGAAGCCGCTTTGGCGCCTGTTCCGCTACCCTCCATCCCATGGCTTAGAACACAATATTACGCAACGGGTAAAAACGCCCAACTTCCATTTATTGCAGGTCAAGTAGTTAACACAAATAAAAGATTTGGGGGTCAGTCGATACTGATACCACCACATGGTCCGCTAGTTCCGATCTCAAACAACAATGATTTCCCTCCGGTTCTGCACCCCAATTTTTTAGCTTTCTCTTCTAGACCATCTCCTTTGTCATTCCATCACCTATTAACGGCTCGGGTGTTCAACCCTTTGACGTAATCATCCCGGAAACTGAACGATCCTTGATGCGACGTTGGGACTTTCTACGAGTACAACACATTTATAATGATAATAAAACAAAGCTGCGTTTACATAGAGACTTGACACCATTAGAACAATTATGTGTTGCACCTATACCTCCCGCCAAAACGATCTCACTCATTTACAACTTAATACAAGACTTGAGCAATGATACACCTCCCTCCTTTGCAAAGGGGTGGGATGGGGAAGTCGCGACACCCCCATTGAAGGAAGACTGGTCTAAACCGTTCGCCTTGTGTCATAAATTCTCAATTTCCTGTAAAGCACAGGAAACTAACTATAAAATATTGTCACGGTGGTACCAAGTACCAACGTTCTTACACTCATTTTACCCATCAGTACCAGATGAGTGTTGGCTTTGCAATGACAAAGGTGGTACTATGTTACATATTTGGTGGGGGTGCTCCTTAACACACACATTTTGGACTAAAGTAGTAGATCTTATGTAAACGATCACAGGACAGGTACTTCCCAATGTTCCAGAGGTGTTACTTCTCTCCATGCTCCCTGGTCATATAAGGAAATATACAAAAACACTGGTTAGTTTCCTCTTAATTGCAGCTAGAATAGTTATTCCACGACTTTAGAAAACGGTTAGCTTTCCTCCGATTACAGAGTGATTTCAGGAGATACTTCACCTGCAGTGTATGGAAGAAACGACAAAGCCTTATAATATTGCACCCAGGACTGCGAGTTTAGTCTGGCAGGATTGGAAGGTGTTCTGCGCTTCTGAGGAATACATGTCTTACAAATGAGTGACATTCCTGGGGGTAAGGGTTTAGTGTACCTTGGAGTCAGGGAAGAGATTCCACCGGATAGGAACAAATGGTGAGGCTGCCTCACCCTGCCATGGGTAGGGGTCTGTATTGTCGCAAAGTATAAATCTTAAGGGAACACTGGGTTACCTTAGTATTCTCTCTCTGATAAATGGTATGTGTTTTATATGATTACAATTCTGAATGGGATTGGTCTTGGTCACCGTGGTACCTACATCTGTATTTTTGATCATCATGCAGAGATATTTGTATGTTCTATGTTGTGCATGTACTTTCTGTTTATATTATGCTCTTGTACCCTGCTGTGTCAGAGGTTTATTGAACACTGTGTATTCGGACATTGTACGCACATTACTTTCTATTTCTTTTCTGTTTATTCTTTTTGCGACTGTATTTTATATGGCTGTATGATTAATCAGATGAAAAATAAAAAGAATGTTAAAAAAAATACCTTGAGGGATGCAGTCTCCAAAATGGGGGTCACTACTTCAGGGTTTATTTTACTATTTGACTCCAGAGCACTGCCATTGTGGGTCAATGCTGAGAAAATCACCAAAATAGGCCTCACATGCGCATTTGGTCTTTCACTCCTTATATCCAGGTAAATGATAAATGCTTTGAGGGGTGCAGTTTACAAAATGTAATTTTTAATTTTCACTGCCTAATTCTACTAAAATCTTTGAAATACCTTCGGGATCAAAATGCTCACTATTCCCCTATATGAATGCCCTGAGGGGTATAGTTTTCAAAATGGAGTCACTTCTCAGGGCTTTCTACAGTACTGGTACCTCAGGGGCTCTGCAAATGCGACATGGCGCCAAAAATCAATCAAGCAAAATCTACATGTCAAGTAGCACTCCTGCCATTCTGAGCCCTGCCGTGTGTCGAAAAAGCAGGTTATTACCACATATGGGGTATTGCCGTACTCGGGAGAAATTGCTTTACAATAGTTAGGGTGCTATTTCTCCTTTTATTCCTTGTGAAAATGAAAAAATTCATGGTTTTAGTGGAAAGAATGTAGATTTTCAATTTCACTGCCTAATTGCAATAAATTTAGCAAAAAAACTGTGGGGTAAAAATGCTCACTATACTTCTAGATAAATTCCTTGAGGGGTGTAGTTTCCCAAATGGGGTCACTTTTGGGTGATTTCCATGGTTTTGGTCCCTCCAGGCTGTTGCAAACACGACATGGCACTGAAAACCATTCCAGTAAAATCTTTGCTCCGATATCCAAATGGTGCTCCTTCCCTTCTGAGCCCTGCCGTGGGTCCAAATAGCAGTTTATTACCACATATTGGATATTTCCGTAATAGGGAGAAATTGCTTTACAAATGTTGGGGTGCTTTTTCTTATTTATTCCTTGTAAAAAATAAAGTTTCTACGTTTTTTCAGAAAAAAGTACATTTTCATTTTTACAGACTAATTTATATAAGTTTCGCAAAATAAATGTGGGGTTAAAATGCTAACTATTCCCCTAGATATAGTTCTTGAGGGGAGTAGTTTCCAAAATTGGGTCAGTTTTGGGGGGTTTCAACTGCTTTGGCACCACAAGACCTCTTCAAACATGATATGGTACCTAAAATATATTCTAAAAAAAATCCACTAGGTGCTTCTTTGCCTCTGAGGCCTGTGTTTCAGTCCATTATCACACTAGGGCCATATGTGGGGTATTTATAAAAACGTCAGAATCTGGGCAATAAATATTGGGTTGCTTTTCTCTGGTAAAACGTTCTGTGTTACATAAAAAATATTATTACAAATTAATTTTGGCAAAAAAAAAAAAAATATTGTAAATTTCACCTCTACTTTTATTTAATTCTTGTGAAACTCCTAAAGGGTTAATTAAAACACTTTCTGAATGCTGTTTTGAATACTTTGAGGGGTCTAGTTTTTAAAATGGGGACGTTTTAATAAATAAAGCCCTCAAAGCCACTTCAGAACTGAACTGGTCTCTGAAAAAATTGCCTTTTGACATTTTCTTGTAAATTTGAGAAAACGCTGCTAAGGTTATAAGCCTTGTAGCATCCTAGAAAAATAAAAGGACTTTTAAAAAACTATGCCAACATAAAGTAGACATATAGTAAATGTTCTAACCGAAAAAGCAGCATGAATCAATATGGCCCAAACATATAAAACATGAAAAATAAAAGTTATGCAATCTATATGGGCTGAGTCAAGGGTGTATACCCAAAAAGCATCAAAAACTGAATATATATAAAAATAGATGCTCGCAAGACACAAGAAATAATGAAAATAGAAAAATACTTTATTGAAATGCATGATGAAGAACAATAGACAATAGATTCAAATGAGGAATCCATAAACCACAGTTAAAAACGGGACAAGAGACTGTGTAACTACTAAATAAGTACAGAGTACAGATTTGTATCCATAGCAGGCCTTCAAAGGAAGACCAAATTTTACCACTAACCTTAACCCTTTCAAGACCGAGCTCATTTTGACCTTCATGACCAGCCCCATTTTCTCAAATCTGACGTGTCAATTTATGTGTTAATAAGGGTATGTTCACACAGCCAAATTTCAGACGTATACGAGGCATATTTTGCCTCGTTTTACGTCTGGAAATACGTCTCAAATACGTCGGCAAACATCTGCCCATTCATTTGAATGGGTTTGCCGACGTACTGTGCAGACGACCTGTTATTTACGCGTCGTCGTTTGACAGCTGTCAAACGACGACGCGTAAAAATACAGCCTCGTCAAAAGAAGTGCAGGACACTTCTTTGGACGTTTTTGGAGCTGTTTTCTCATAGACTCCAATGAAAACAGCTCCAAAAACGGACGTAAAAAACGCTGCAAAAACGGCGTGAAAACGCCGCGAAAAATGCGAGTTGGTAAAAAAACGTCTGAAAAGCAGGGTCTGTTTTCCCTTGAAAACAGCTCTGGATTTTCAGACGTTTTTGTTGACTACGTGTGAACATACCCTAACTCTGGAATGCTTTTGCCTATCCAAGCGATTCTGAGATTGTTTTCTCGTGACATATTGTACTTTATGTTAGGGGAAAAATTTGGTCAATAAATGCATTGCTTATTTGTGAAAAACACCAAAATTTAGAGAAAATTTGCAAAAATTATGATTTTTCTCATTTTAAATGTATCTGCTTGTAAAACAGATAGTAATACCACACAAAATAGTTACTATTTTATATATTCCATATGTCTACTTTATATTTGCATAGTTTTTTGAACATTATTTTATTTTTCTAGGACGTTACAACGTTTAGAATTTTAGCAGCAATTTCTCACATTTTCAAGAAAATTTCAAAAGGCTATTTTTACAGGGACCAGTTCAGTTCTGAAGTGGCTTTGATGGCCTTATGTACTAGATAGACCCCATAAATCACCCCATATTAAAAACTGCACCCCTCAAAGTATTAAAAATAGCATTCAGAAAGTTTCTTAACCCATTAGGTGCTTCACAGGAATTAAAGCAAAGTAGAGGTGAAATTTACAAATTTTATTTTTTTTGCTGAAATTCATTTGTAATAAAAAAAAATCTGTAACACAGAAGGTTTTACCCGAGAAATGCAACTCAATATTTATTGCCCAGATTCTGCAGTTTTTAGAAATATCCCACACGTGGCTCTAGTGTGATAATGGACTGAAACACAAGCCTCCGAAGCAAAGGAGCACCTAGTGGATTTTGGGGCCTCCTTTTTTTAGAATATATTTTAGGCACCATGTCAGGTTTGAAGAGGTCTTGTGGTGCCAAAACAGTGGAAATCCCCCAAAAGAGAGACGGTTTTGGAAACTACACACCTCAAGGAATTTATCTAGGGGTACAGTTAGCATGTTGACCCCACAGGTCTTCTGCTATATTTATTGGAGTTTGTCTGTGAAAGTGAAAATCTACTTTTTTTCTGAAAAAATATTTAAAAAAAATAATATTTGCAAGGAATAAAGATTAAAAAGCACCCCAGAACTTGTAAAGCTACTTCTCCCGATTACGCCAATACCCCATATGTGGTACTAAACTGCTGATTGGACCCACAGCAGAGCTCAGAAGGGAAGGAGCGCCATTTGGATTTTGAAGCGCAGATTTTGCTGGATTGGTTTTCAGTGCCATGTCGCGTTTGCAACGCCCTGGAGTAAGCAAAACAGTGGAATCCCCCCCCAAAACTGACCCCATTTTGAAGACTACAACCCTCAAGGAATTGTTCTAGGGGTATAGTTGGCATTTTGACCCCACAGTTTTTTTGCTGAATTTAGTGGAATTAGGCCGTGAAAATGAAAATCTACTTTTTTCTGAAAAAACATAGAAATGTTTAATTTTTACAATGAATAAAGGAGAAAAATTACCCCAAAATTTGTAAAGCAATTTGTCCTGATTACAGCAATACGCCATATGTGGTAATAAACTGCTGTTTGGACCCACGGCAGGACTCAGGAGGGAAGGAACAATATTTGGCTTTTGGAGCTCAAATTTAGCTGGACTGGTTTTCGGGTGTCATGTCGCATATGCAAAGCCCCTGAGGTACCAAAACAGTGGAAACCTCCCAAAAGTCCCTTTAGGGGACTGGAACGAGCGATCATTAGGTCGCTGGTACAATACACTGCAGTACTAATGTATTGCAGTATAATATCATTTTACAGGCTCCTGTAACAGCGCGATCGCTGTTCCTGTCCGTTTGTCCCGGGTGTCAGCTGTAATACACAGCTGACAGCTGCAGAATATGGAGCGTGAGCCCACTCCATATATAACCCCTCGCACCACGACATTCTATTAAGTCGTGGTGCGCCAAGGCATTAATGCGCAGCGGATGGTGCAAAGTGAAAATTAAAATTTTCCACTGATATGCCATTTTAATGCACAATATATTGTGCCCAGTTTGTGCCACTGAAGACAAATACCTCATACAATGTTGAGCGGGTTCTCCCGGATATAAAATGTCATATATGTGGACGTAAGCTGGTGTTTGGGCACGCTGTGGGGCTCAGAAGGGAGGGAACACCATTTGGCTTTTGGAGCGCAGATTTTGCTTGGTAACTGTTCTGTTTGGGGTTTTGCTGGTATTTCAGTTTATGATGTGGGGGTATATGTAAGCTGTGCGGGGTACATCAGGGCATAATAAGAGAGTATAATAATTGGGTACATAAATAATAATCCGCAGATATGCCACATATCTGGTGTCGGTGCCGGTGTCGCACTGATAAATGGCGCCTGATCCTATCCGCTTTTGGAACACTCTGCACATTTTGCATCGCCATATTCTGAGAGCCAGAACTTTTTTATTTTTTCTCCAACGGAGCCGTGTGAGGGCTTATTTGTTGCGGGACAATCTGTACTTTGCATTGGTACCATTTTAGGGTACATGTGATTTTTTTTATCACTTTTTATTAGATTTTTTTGGAAGCAAAGTGACAAAGAAACATAAATTCTGACAATGTTTTTTGTATTTTTTTTTTTTACAGTATTCACCGTGCGGTATAAATGACATTTTACTTTATTCTGCGGGTCGATACGATTACGGCGATACCATATGTATATAGGTTTTTTATGTTTTGTGGTGATTGCGCAATAAAATCACTTTGATAAAATTATTTATTTCCTGTGTCACCATATTCTGAGAGCCATAATTTTATATTTTTCCGTCAAAAAAGCGGTGTAAGGGCTTGTTTTTTGCGGGACGGGTTGTAGTTTTTATTGGTACTATTTTGGGGTACATGCGACTTTTTGATCACTTTTTATTCTATATTTTGGGAGGGTTGATGATCAAAAAAAAGTGATTCTGACATTGTTTTTTAATTATTTTTTTTTGCGGTGTTCACCGTGCGGGAAAAATAATATTATCGTTTTATAGTTTGGGTCGTTACGAACGCGGTAATACCAAATATGTGTACTTTTTTTTAACATTTTCATTTTTTTCCTATAATAAAAGCCTTATTATAGGAAAAAAAGCATTCTTTTTTTTTGTAACTTTTATAACTTGTTTTTACACTTTTATAAAACTTTTTTATGATTTTATTTTTTACTTTTTACTTGTTTTACTTGAAGCCTGGCAGCACTGATCGCTGCTATAATACATTACACTACCTAGGTAGTGTAATGTATTATATACTGTCAGTGTGACGCTGAGAGTCACACTGACAGGAAGCTTATGAGAACCAGCATCCGGCTGGTTCTCATAGGCTGCTGTGCATGGCAGACCCGGGGGCCGTTATATGGCCCCCGGTTCTGCCTTGTAACCGACTGCAGCACCAGCAATCGGTCCCCGGGAAAGTTTGTTGTAGCAACAAACTTTCCAGTTTGTTATAGCAACAAACTTTCCAGTTCGTTGCTACAACACACTTTCCCTGCGATCACATGACCGGGACCTGAACTAATCAGGTCCCGATCATATCTCCGGGAACAGAGGTAGGTGATCACAGCGCGATCCGGGTGTCAGCGCTACACTGAGACACCCGGATCGCGCTTTTAACACCCACCGTGAATTCACGTCGGCACTGCACAGAGCCCAGCAAGTGCCGACGTGAATATACAGTGGGCGGTCGGGAAGCGGTTAAGTACGTTGTGTCACGAGAAAACAATCTCAAAATGGCTTGGATACATAAAAGCATTCCAAAGTTATTACCACATAAAGTGACACATCAGATTTAAATAAATTGGCTGTGCCGTTAAGGCCTAAACATGCCATGTCCTTAACGGGTTAAATCGTGTCAATAGAAACTACAACTCCTCCCGCAAGAAGTAAGCCCTCCCACCACTCTATTGACAGAAAAATAAAAATGTTATGGCACTTGGAAAGCGAGGAGGTAAAGTCCGGAAAAGGTTAATTCATTTCTAATATAAAAACATTTATGACCACATGTGGAGTATTGCCGTACTCGGGAGAAATTGCTTTACAAATGTTAGGGTGCTTTTTCCTCCTTTATCCTTTGTGAAAATGAAAAAATTCAACATTTTAGTGGAAGTAATGTTAATATTCATTTTCACTGCCTAATTCAAATGAATTCTGCAAAAGACTTGCGGGGTCTAAATGCTCACTATACCCCTAGATAGATTACTTAAGCGGTGTAATTTTCCAAATGGGATCACTTTGGGGGTGTTTCCACTGTTTTGGTTTCTCAGGGGCTTTGCAAATGCGACATGTCACCCGAAAACCATTTCAGATAAATTTGAGCTCCGAAAGCCAAATAGAGCTCCTTCCCTTCTAAGCCCTGCTGTGGGTCCAAACAGCAATATATTACCACATATGGTGTATTTCCGTAATCGGGAGAAATTGCTTCACAAATGTTGTGGTGCTTTTTCTCCTTTATTCCTTGTAAAAATTAAAAATTTCTATGTTTTTTCAGAAAAAAAGTAGATTTTCATCTTCACAGACTAAGTGCAATAAATTCAGCAAAAAACTGTGGAGTCAAAATACTAACTATACCCCTAGATAAATAGATTGATAGGTGTAGTTTCCAAAATGGGTCACTTTTGTTTAGTTTTTTTACTGTTTTGGCACCACAAGACCTCTTCAAACCTGACATGGTGCCTAAAATATATTCTAAAAAATCCACTAGGTGCTCCTTTGCTTCTGAGGCCAGTGTTTCAGTCCAGTAGTACACTAGGGCCACATGTAGGATATTTCTGAAAACTTCAGAAACTGGGCAATAAATATTGAGTTGCATTTCTTGGGTAAAACTTTCTCTGTTACAGAAAAATTGATTACAAATTAATGTTGGTAAAAAAAATTCAATTTGTAAATTTCACCTCTACTTTGCTTTAATTCCTGTGAAACTCCTAAAGGGTTAAAACACTTTATGAATTCTGTTTTGAATACATTGAGGGGTGAAGTTTTCAAAATGGGGTGATTTTTGGGGACTTTCTAATCTATAAGTCCCTCAAAGCCACTGAACTGGTCCCTGAAAAAATTGCCTTTTGAAAGTTTCTTGAAAATGTGAGAAAATGCTGCGAAAGTTCTAAGCCTTGTATCGTCCTAGAAAAATAAAAGGACGTTCATAAATGATGCAAACAAAGCAGACATATGGGAAATGTTAACTAGTAACTATTTTGTGTGGTATTGCTATCTGTTTTTACAAACAGATACATTTAAATTGAAAAAAAATGCTGATTTTTAAAATTTTCTCTAAATTTAGTTTTTTCTCACAAATAAATATTGATTCATGGACCAAATTTTAGCCATGTGCACGGCCGTGATTTTCGGGTCGGCCGGCCATGGAGTGTGACCGTACACATGGCCGCGTCCATTATTTCCTATGTGCAGAACACGGCCGTAATAAAACATGTCCGTTCTTTCTGCGGTCCAGGCTCCTGGGCCATGCATGGACCGTGGAAACCACGGTCATGTGCATGGGCCCATAGAAATGAATGGGGCCGCAAATCTCCCATGGATTTTCGGGGGAATTGCGGCCACAAAAGCACGTTCGTGTGCATGGGGCCTAAGATAAAGTACAATATGTCATGAGAAAACAATCTCAGAATCACTTGGATAGGTAAAAGCATTCCCAAGTTATTATCACATAAAGTAACACATGTCAGAGTTGAAAAAATCGGCTTCGTCCTCAAGGCCAAAACAGACACAGTCCTGAAGGGGTTAAAAAGACATTGAAAAGGTCAAGTTAACGTTTTTAATGCGTTAAGTCAACATAAAGAGGGCTACATCTGTAAACACTAGTATATTGTTTCTAATATCGCACCAATTCCATCCGTGTATTGTCAGTTTGTATTTTATCATGGAAAGCAGAGTGCATGCTCACACATTTTGTTACTTTTTATAGCAATGGTGCTTTGATGTTCTGCGCATGCACTATTATAGAACGCAGGCGCAGCGTTGATTTTTTTTATTAGACAGGCACAGTAGAATGCCGGAGAGGCCCCTGTAAAGAAAATTAGCTAAACCTACATTTTATTTGAAAATGCGGATCAAAATGCTTACTACACCCCTAAATAAATTCCTCGAGGGGGTGTAGTTTCCCAAATGGGGTCACTTTTGGGAGGTTTCCACTGTTTTGGTACCACAAGACCTCTTCAAAGCTGACATGGTGCCTAAAATATATTCTAATAAAAAGAAGGCCCCAAAATCCTCTAGGTGCTCCTTTGCTTCTGAGGCCGGTACTTCAGTCCAGTAGCGCATTAGAGCCACATGTGGGATATTTCCTAAAACTGCAGAACCTGGGCAATAAATATTGAATTGTGTTTCTCTGGTAAAACCTTCTGGTGGTACAAACAAAATGGATTCAAAATGAATTTCTGCAAAAAAAAAATGAACTTTGTAAATTTCACCTCTACTTTGCTTTAATTCCTGCGAAATATCTAAAGGGTTAAGAAACTTTTTAAATGCTGTTTTGAATACTTTGAGGGTGCAGTTTTTTAAATGGGGTGACTTATTGGGGGTTTCTGATATATAAGGTCCTACAAGCCGCTTTACAACTGAACTGGTCCATGTAAAAATAGCCTTTTGAAATTTTCTTGAAAATGTGAGAAATTGCGGCTAAAGTTCTAAGCCTTGTAACGTCCCAAAAAAATAAAAGAAAGTTCAAAAAACAATGCAAACATAAAGTAGACATATAGGATATGTGAAATAGTAACTATGTTATGTGGTATTACTATCTGTCTTACAAGCTGATACATTTAAATTTAGAAAAATGCTAATTTTTGCAATTTTTTGCTAAATTTTGGTGTTTTTCACAATTAAATACTGAATGTATCGACCAAATTTTACCACTAACTTAAAGTCCAATGTGTCACGAGAAAACAATCTCGGAATCGCTTGGATAAGTAAAAGCATTCTGAAGTTATTACCACATAAAATGAAACATGTCAGATTTGACCAATTAGGCTCTGTCAGAAAGGTCAAAAGTGGCCAAAGCGGGAAGGGGTTAAATAAAAAAAATTGAAAAATAGAAAAAATAGAAAATATAGGGAAATAGGCTAACTTCAATTCTTGGATTGTATCCACTGTAAATCTTCTTGGGGATGATATATCCGCTTGAGGATTATGTGGAGATTTGACACAGGTTATTCTCTTATGGATAATGAGAGATATAGCCTGTGCCGAGATATAGATTGCCACTGATGTTGTACCCTGGATGAATATGCCGTATGACGTTGTTCGCACATTACAATGCGGACAGAATGTTTTCCCTCATTTTTTGGATAATCTATGGATCTTTTTATTCCTTTTGATATATTTATATAGGAATCCCCTCTGTATATAGAGGAAATTTTGAAATCTAGATGTATATTTACCTTTCCGGGATAATGGCATTCTCTCTTTAAAGATGGCGCCAGTGTATCGAGTGAGGGATGACACTCATACCCTGCTGGTTGACTCTCGTGAGACACTCTTGGGCCTTGTTGTTCTATTTTGCCTTGCAGATGACTGATCAGATGTTCATTCTTTGATGCAATCGGTGCGCTACCTGCGGGCATGCGCTGTTTGATGTCTTGAACGCCGATAGATGACAGTGCGTGTTACACATGAGAAATACGATTATGTTTCTTCTTTTTAGATCGGTGAGTGCCAGTTGATTTTGTTTTTAATTAATCACACTGCGCTTGTTCAATTAACGATAAACACTAATCTTTATATGTTATTCATGCTGCATCATTTGTATGTATATTTACATCAAGTTATAACTCATGTCTACAATATGAGATTTGCTTCACTGGTCACTTTATATTTATGATGTTCATTTTACTATTATGTGCTGATTTGTGACACTGATTATCTGGGCTTTGCCCCTATTATATACAGTATTGCATAGACTTTATAGACTGTTATTTTGCCAGCTGACACTCCGCTACGGAGGAGCGGCCTAGTGGGTCCACATATCCCTAGATTGTGACGCTGAGCTTGGTTCTGGTTGTCACGGTCACAGGGTATGTGGACCCACTAGGCCGCTCCGCCATAGCGGAGAGACAGCTGAGCAGGTCTCAGTCTATACAAAAGTCTATAGCAGTTCGTAACACTCGGGTACTTGAACTAGTTCAGACAGTGACTGTGGCTACAGCACGGATGGAGTTCGGTGTAGAAGGTTGCGCAAGACGTGGCGGACAGTACAAGATGTGGCAGAAGACACTGGATGTGGGAGAAGACACTGGACGTGGGAGAAGACACTGGACGTGGCAGAAGACACTGGATGTGGCAGAAGACACTGGACGTGGCAGAAGACACTGGACGTGGCAAACGACAGCAGGTGCAGTAGGACACGGCTCCAACACTAGTAGGCACAGAAACAATAACACAGCACGGAATACAGGAACAGGTAACAGGGCACAGGTAACAACTGGAATGGGAAACACTAAGGGACCATTGGAAAGACAGACTTGGGATATACTAACAACATTCAGGCAAGAATCAGAAGCGCTTGGGCCTTCTTATAGTCCAGGAAATCATGTGAGTTGATGATGATGATTGTTTTCATGTGCGCATGCTGGCCCTTTAAGAGTGGGCACGAGCGTGTGCGTGCACCCTACGGGACACAGCGGACTGGGGTGGAAGTGAGCGTTGGCGTATCCTAGGATGGTGACGGGGATCAGCACTCACAGATCCATGGCTGCGGGCGTCGGGAGTAAACCCGACGGCCCGCGGCCATGGACGCTAGCTGGTGCTGTATTTATGTACTGAACTTGGTTGTGGTGTTGTATATATGTACTGAGCTTGGTTCTGGTGCTATATATATGTACATAGCTTTGTCCTGGTGCTGTATTTAGGTGTGAGCTTGGCTCTGGTGTTGTATTTATATACTGAGATTTTATCTGATGCTGTATGTATGAACTGAACTTGGTTCTTGAGCTGTTTGAATATACTGAGCTTGTTTCTCTTGCTGTATTTATGTACTGAATTTTGTTCTGGTGCTGTATATATGTACTGAACTCGGTTATGGAGCTGTTTGTATATACTGAACTTGGTTCTGGAGCTGTTTGTATGTACTGAGCTTTGTTCTGGTGTTTTGTTGTATCGAACTTGGTTATGGAGCTGTTTGTATATACTGAACTTGGTTCTGGAGCTGTATGTATGTACTGAGCTTGGTTTTAGCATTGTATTGATGTACTGAACTTGGTTCTGGAGCGGTTTGTATATGCTGAGCTTTGTTCTGGTGTTGTATATATGTTCTGAGCTTGCTGCTGGTGTTGTATATATGTACTGAGCTTGGTTGTGGTGCTGTATGTATGTGCTGAGCTTTGTTCTGGTGCTGTATTTATGTATGAGCTTTGTTCTGGTGCTGTATATTTGTACTAAGCTTGGTTGTATTGGGCTTGGTTTTGGTGCTGTATATATGTACTTAGCTTTGTTCTGGTGCTGTATATATGTTATGAGCTTTGTTCTGGTGCTGTATATATGTACTTAGCTTTGTTCTGGTGCTTGTGTGAGCTTGGCACAACTGTTGTATTTATGTACTGAGCTTTGTTCCGGTGATGTATTTATGTACTGAACTTTGTTCTGGTGCTGTATATTTGTACTGATATTTGTCCTGCAGCTGTTTGTATATGCTAAGCTTTGTTCTGGTGCTGTATATAAGTACTAAACTTAGTTCCGGAGCTGTTTGTACAGCGCATTTGGAAAGTCTTCAGACCCTTTTACTTTTCTCACATTTTGTTATGTTGAAGGCTTGCTCCAAAATAATAATAAAAAACATTGTCCCCATCATTCTGCACTCAATACCCCATAATAACAAAGGGGAAACAGAATTTTTGATTTTTTTTCTTCACATTTATTAAAAATTAAAAACTCAAATTTCACATGAACATAAGTATTTAGTACCTTTGTTATGCCACAAATTTAGCTCTGTACATTTCTCTAGTTCATCTTTGAAATATTTCACTTAATTGGAGTCCACCTGTGGTTAATTCATTTGATTGTATATGATTTTGAAAGACATACCCCTGTTTATATAAGGTATCACAGCTGACAATGCATATCAGAGCAAAAGCCAAGCCATGAAGAGGAAAAACTGCCTGTAGAGCTCAGAGACAGCATTGTGTGGAAGCACAGATCTGGAGAAGGTTCCAAAAAAAATTACGTGGCACTTAATGTTCCCAAGAGCACAGTGACCTCCATAATTCTTACATGGAAGGAGTTTGGAACACCAAACTAAGTAATCGGGGGAGAATGGCCTTGGTAAGAGAGGTTACCAAGAACCCAATGGTCACTCTGGCTGAGCTCCAAAAATCCTGTGCAGATGGGAGAAACTTCCAGAAGGTCAACCATGACTGCAGAACCCCACCAATCTGGGGTTTATGGTAGTATGGCCAGAAAGAAGTCTCTCCTGAGTAAAAGACACATAAAATCCCAACCGGAGTGTGCAAAAAAGCACCTAAAGGACTCTTAGACTGTGAGAAACAAGATTCTGTGGTTTATGAAACCAAGATTGAACTTTTTGGCCTCAATTCTAAGCATTATGTCGGGAGGAAAACAGGCACTGCTCATCACCAGCCCAATATCATCCCTACAGTGAAGCATGGTGGTGGCAGCATCATGCTGTGGTGGAGTTTTTTTAGTGGCTGGGACAGGGAGACTGGTCAGGGTTGAGGGAAAGATGAATAGAGCAAAGTACAGAGATAGTCTTAATGAAAACCTGATCCAGAGTGCTCTGGACCTCAGACTAGGCCGAAGGTTCACCTTCCAACAAGACCGAGACAACACAGGAGTGGCTTAGGGACAACTCTGTGTCTTAGAGTGGCGCAGCCAGAGCCCTGACTTGAACCCAATTGAACATCTCTGAAGCGACCTGAAAATGTCTGTCCACCGACGGTCCCCATCCAACCTGACAGAGCTTGAGAGGATCTGCAGAGAAGAATGGCAGAAAATACCCAATTTCAGATGTGCAAACCTTGTGGCATCATACCCAAGAATACAGGAGGCTGTTATAGCTGCCAAAGGTGCTACAACTAAGTACTGAGTAAAGGGTTTGAATACGTACGTCAATGCAAGATTTAGGTTTTTCCTTTTCAATTAATTAGCAAAGATTACTAATAGAGATGAGCGAACCGGGACAACCGAACCCGGTTTCGGTCCGAACTTCCGGTAAAGTTCGGTTCGCAGCGAATCCGAACTTCACCGGGTTCGGCCGAACCCGTTTTGACCGAACCCGGTCAAAAACATTATACAAATCGGCAGCCACTTGTCTCTATCAATCACTGATAGAGAAAAGAGGCTGCTGATTAAAAATAAAATAAAAAGCATTTCATACGTACCCGGTCGTTGTCTTGTTGACGAGTCCCTCTTCTTCCTCCATTCCGACCTTTTCTGACGCGGCAGCCTGTGATTGGCTGCAGAGGCCTCTGCAGCCTGTGATTGGCTGCAGAGGCCGCGGCAGCCTGTGATTGGCTGCAGCGCTCACAAGGCTGCATCGTCATCAAGGAATGTCGGGCCGGATGTCGAGAGGGACGCGTCACCAAGGCAACGGCCAGGAGACCGGACTGGAGGAAGCAGAAAGTTCTCGGTAAGTATGAACGTCTTTTTTTTTACAGGTACTGTGATCGGTAGTAGTCACTGTCCATGGTACTGAAACAGTTACTGCCGATCAGTTAACTCTTTCAGCACCCTGAACAGTGACTATTTAGTGTATGTGCACACACACTAATTACGTCCGTAAATGACGGACGTATTTCGGCCGCAAGTACCGGACCGAACACAGTGCAGGGAGCCGGGCTCCTAGCATCATACTTATGTACGATG
Source organism: Rhinoderma darwinii (assembly GCF_050947455.1). NCBI lineage: Eukaryota > Metazoa > Chordata > Amphibia > Anura > Rhinodermatidae > Rhinoderma > Rhinoderma darwinii. The sequence goes on along the minus strand of NC_134696.1, from coordinate 59,676,052 downwards.
CTAGGAGTCCCTGCCTCTCTGCAGGACAACTGTCCCGTACTGTAATCATGTTTTCAGTACGGGACAGTAGTTCCACGGAGAGGCAGGGACTCCTAGCATCGTACATAAATATGATGCTAGGAGCCCGGCTCCCTGCAGGGTGTTCGGTCCGGTACTTGCGGCCGAAATACGTCCCGTCAATTACGGACGTAATTAGTGTGTGTGCACATACCCTTACTGACGTCGCCTAGCAACGCTGCCGTAATGACGGGTGCACACATGTAGCCACCCGTCATTACGGGGCCTCATGCACACGACCATAAAAACACCCGTTATCACGGGTCGTAATTACGACCCGAAATAGCGGGCCCATAGACTTCTGTTAGCCACGGGTACCTTCCCGTTTTCTCACGGGAAGGTGCCCGTGCCGTTAAAAAGATAGAACATGTTCTATTTTTTTATTTTACGGGCCGTGCTCGTAATTACGACTCGTAAGTACGAGCACGGCCGGCCGGCCACGGGCAGCCGGACGCTTTTGCGAACCGTGCTGTCATTATAATTATAGCAGCACGGCCCGTAAAATAGAACATGTTCTATTTTTTTAACGGCACGGGCACCTTCCCGTGAGAATACGGAAAGGTACCCGTGGGTAACAGAAGTCTATGAGCCCGTTATTGCGGGTCGTAATTACGACCCGCAATAACGGGTGTTTTTACGGTCGTGTGCATGATGGGAGCACGGCTCGGAAAAACGAACGGCTGCCCGTGCTCATCTCCTGAAATAATCTGTGCTGCCTTAAACTCTGTGGACAGGTCAGGATCCTGTTTCTTTTAAATGCTGCTAGGGAACCCGCTCGATCCACTATATAAGGCTACGCTACAGTGCAGCATTTAAAAGAAACAGGATCCTGACCTGTCCACAGAGTTTAAGGCAGCACAGAGTATTTCAGGAGATGAGCGTGCAGATTCAGTGCTGTTGTGAACTCTGCTCTTACCATTACGTAGCTCTCAGTCTGTTATCTCTCCTCCACTCCTGTCCTCAAGAACACCTTCACATGATTGGCAAGTCACCACGTAATGGTAAGAGCAGAGTTCACAGCAGCACAGAGTATTTCAGGAGATGAGCGTGCGGATCTTGTGCGTGGTGGTGACTTGCCAATCATGTGAACGTGTTATAGAGGACAGGAGTGGAGGAGATGTAACAGACTGAGCTACGTAATGGTAAGAACAGAGTTCACAGCAGCACAGAGTATTTCAGGAGAGGAGCGTGCAGATTCAGTGCTGCTGTGAACTCTGCTCTTACCATTACGTAGCTCAGTCTGTTACCTCTCCTCCACTCCTGTCCTCAATAACACCTTCACGTGATTGGCAAGTCACCACCCCGCACAAGATCCGCACGCTCATCTCCTGAAATACTCTGTGCTGCTGTGAACTCTGCTCTTACCATTACGTGGTGACTTGCCAATCATGTGAAGGTGTTCTGGAGGACAGGAGTGGAGGAGAGGTAACAGACTGAGAGCTACGTAATGGTAAGAGCAGAGTTCGCAGCAGCACTGAATCTGCACGCTCATCTCCTGAAATACTCTGTGCTGCCTTAAACTCTATGGACAGGTCAGGATCCTGTTTCTTTTAAATGCTGCACTGTAGCGCAGCCGTATATAGTGGATCGAGCGGGTTCCCCAGCAGCATTTAAAAGAAACCGTGTTTGTGTATGTGTGTGTTTGTGTATATATGTGTGTTTGGGTATGTGACTTTGTCTGTTTTTGTTTTTATATGTGTGTGTGTGTATATATGGGTGTGTTTGTGTATATGTGTTTTGTGTATATGTTTGTGTATATATGGGTGTATTTGTGTATATGTTTGTGTGTAGATGTTTGTGTGTGTTTTTGTATGTGTATATGGGTGTGTGTTTGTGTGTATATATGGGTGTGTTTGTGTATATGTGTTTGTGTATATGTGTGTTTGGGTATGTGTGTTTTTGTTTGTATATGTGTTTGTGTATATGTGTTCGTGTATGTGTGTATAACTGTGTGTGTGTGTGTTTGGATATGTGTGTTTTTGTTTGTATATGTGTGAGTTCGTGTATATGTGTGTGTTTGTCTGTTTATGTGTGTGTGTGTGTATATCTTGTTGTGTTTGTGTATATATGTGTGTGTCTGTGTATGGTTGTTTGTTTGTGTGTGCGTGTATATATGTGTGTAGGTGAGTAGAAGTATTGTTATTGTTCACATTGATAACTGTTTTTTTATGTTGTTGCAGATTTTGATGTACCGATTGGACTACATCTACGATTCGTTGGACTACTGCGTAGATCTGCGTTTTTTCAAATTTTAATAAAATGGTTAACGAGGGTTTTGTTGGGGATTTCTTATTTCAATAAAAAAGAATTGTCTTTGTGTTTTTTTTTTCAAACTTTATTAGTGCCTAGATAATGGCAGTTGGCTGATTGACAGCGTCCATTATTAAGGCGGTACTTAGTGTTAGCCGGTGCAGAGGCTAGCACTAACCACCCATTATTACCCCGGTACCCACCACCACCAGGGGTGCCGGGAAGAGCTTGGTACGATCCAGTACCCGACCATCTGTTGTGATGGTCGGGTACTGGGGCGGCCGTAGGCTGGTATTATGAGGCTGGGAAGGGCCAAAATCAGTGGACCTTCCCACCCTTGTAATGCTAGGCTGCTGCTGCTGTGTTGTATCGGGCTGGTTATAAAAATGGGGGGGACCCCCACGTCGTTTTTTTTTGGAATTTAACAAATTTAGCAATAGACGGGTCCCCCACATTTTTAATAACCAGCCATATACAAGGCCGCAGCAGTCTGGCATTACATGGGTGGGAAGGGCCACTGGTTTTGTCCATTCCCAGGCTAATAACACTGTGTTGTATGTGGCTGGTTATGATAAATTGGGTGGAACCCCATGTCTTTTTTAAAAAAAAAATGTAAATAAATAAATAATTAAAAAAAATGACGTGGGGTCCCCCCCACTTTTATAACCAGCCAGATACAACACAGCAGCAGCAGCCTAGCATTACAAGGGTGGGAAGGTCCACTGTTTTTGGCCCTTCCCAGCCTCATAATACCAGCCTGCGGCCGCCCCAGGGCCCGACCATCACAACAGATGGTCGGGTACTGGATCGTACCTGGCTCTTCCCGGCACCCCTGGTGGTTTTGGGTACCGGGGTAATAATGGTGGTTAGTGTTAGCCTCTGCACCGGCTAACACTAAGCCTCGCATTAGTAATGGATGTTGTCACTCAGACAGCGGCCATTACTAAAGTGGTAATAATAAAATTTGAAAAGAAAAAGACAAAGATATAGATAAAATATTTTATTGAAATAAAGCACCCCCAACACAACCCTCATTAACCATTTTATTGTAGAAAAAAAACCGTCATCGAAGTAGTCCTCGAAACCGACGTAGTCCAAACACCAAACCTGTAAAAAAATAAAATAATGAAATAAAACATGTCGTAGGCTTAGATTCAGTTTAATGTGTGATACTGACTGTTATACCATGTATAGAAGCCTGCCGCGAAGTTGACTTAGATACAGGGCGCCAGCAGACAGTATCATACATGGCCATACATACATATATACATACATATATACAAACATACATACATATATACAAGCATGCACATATATACATGCAAATATACATACATGCAAACATACACACATATATACATGCAAACTATCATACATACATGCATACACACACACATGAAAACATACATACATACAAACAAACATGCAAAGATACATACATACATATATACAAGCATGCACAAATATACATGCAAACATAAATACATGCAAACATAATTACATACATGCACATATATATAAACATACATGCAAACATACATGCAAAAATAAAAACATGCAAACATACATACATGCACATATATACATACATACATGACAACATACATACAAACATACATGACAACATACATACATGCAAACATACATACATGCAAACATACATACACACATGCAAACATATATACATGCAAATATACATACAAACATGCACATGTATACATACATGCCTACATACATGCAAACATACATGCACATATATACATACATACATGACAACATACATACATGCAAATATAGATACATACATACACACATGCACATATATACATACATGCCAACATACATGCACATATATACATACATGACAACATACATACATACATGACAACATACATACATATATATATATATACACACACATGCAAATATACATACATTCATGCAAACATACATGCAAACATACATACATACATACAAATATACATACACACATGCACATATATACATACATGACAACATACATACATACATGACAACATACATGCAAAAATACATACATGCAAACATACATACATGCAAATATATACATGCAAATATACATACAAACATGCACATATATACATACATGCCAACATACATGCAAACATACATGCACAGATATACATACATACATACATGACAACATACATACATGCCAAAAAATAATAATAATACGTTCATACTTACTTTCCTCCTGTCCGGCCTCCAGCGATGACGTTTCATTCATGTCGCCGCTGCAGCCTGTGATTGGCTGCAGAGGCGGTCACGTGGGATGTAGCGTCATCCTGACGTGCGTGACCGCCACTACAGCCTGTGATTGGCTGCAGCGGCGAAAGGGATGAAACGTCATCGCTGGAGGCCGGACAGGAGGAAAGTAAGTACGAACGTATAATTTTTATTTTTTTATTACATTTAAATGGTATTTTCCGCGCGCCGAGCATGTACTGTCAAGGTTGCTGAAAGAGTTAGTGCAGCCCATTAACTCTATCAGCACCCTGGACAGTAGCATGCTCGGCGCACGTAAGTGACAGGTTCGGTCAGAACTAGTTCGGTCCGAACCGAACTTTTTTGTGAAATTCGGCGAACTAGCCGAACCGAACTTTTGATAAGTTCGCTCATCTCTAATTACTAACATTCTGTTTTCGCTTTGTCACTATGGGGTATTGAGTCTAGAATGATGGGGAAAAGGTAAAAAAAAATTATTTCAGCAAATGCCCTCGACCTAAAAAAAATGTGAAAAAATTGAAAGGGTCTGAAGACTTTCCGAATACACTGTATATACTGAACTTGGTTCTGGAGCTGTTTGTACAAACTGAGCTTTGTTCTAGTGTTGTATTGATGTGCTGCAGGGCCGCCATCAGGGGGGTATTAGGGGTACTTGTGTGAGGGGCCCGGCCAAACCTAATTGAAAGGGGGGCCCGGCAACTGCCGCGACTTGCCTTTGGTAGAAAAAAACGGGCCCCTACAATGGGGCCCGTTTTTTTCACCAAAAGAATGTCGTGAGCTGCCGGGCCCCCCTCTCGTCATGGGGGCCGTCAAACACCGCCCGCGCGACCGATAGCGCGCACCCATGAACTCCCGCGCATGCGCACACGCGAGCGTCCACGTGCGCGCACCCGCGACCGCCCGCGCATGCGTCCGCACCCGCGATTGCACGTAGCCGCGACCCCATTGCAGGGGCCTGTTTTTTTTCTACCAAAGGCAAGTCGTGGCAGTTTCCGGGCCCCCCCATTCAATTAGGTTTGGCTGGGCCCCTCACATCAGTACCCCTAATACCCCCCTGATGGCGGCCCTGGGTAGCATGATATAGTGCTGGATGGAGTACCGTTAACAGGCGGTGCCACGATAGGGGGGCCCAGAAAATTTAGCTGTATGGGGCCCCGAAATTCCTGATGGCGGCCCTGATGTGCTGAACTTGGTTCTGGAGCTGTTTGCCTATACTGAGCTTTGTTCTGGTGTTGTATATATATACTGAGCTTTGCTCTGGTGCTGTATATATGTATTGAACTTGGTTCTGGAGCTGTTTGTATATACTGAGCTCTGTTCTGGTGATGTGTATATGTAATAAGCTTTGTTCTAGTGCTGTATTTATGTACTGAGGTTGGTTATGGTTCTGTATATATCTACTGAGCTTTGTTATGGTGCTGTATATTTGTACTGACCTTGATCCTGCAACTGTTTGTATCTTCTGAGCGTGGTCCTGCTGCTGTATATATGTACTGAACTTGGCTCTGGTGTTTTATTGATGTACTGAACTTGGTTCTGGAGCTGTTTGTATGTACTGCGGTTGGTTCTGGTGTTGTATTGTTGTACTGAACTTGGTTCTGGAGCTGTTTGTATATACTGGGCTTGGTTCTGGCATTGTACAGTATATATGTTCTGAGCTTTGTTCTGGTGCTGTATACATGTACTGAGCTTTGTTCTGGTGCTGTATATATGTACTGAACTTGGTTCTGGACCTGTTTGTATATACTGAGCTTGGTTCTGGTGTTGTATTTATATACTGAGCTGGGTTCTAGTGCTGTATTTATGTACTAAGCTTGATTTTGGTGCTGTATATATATATATATATATATATATATATATATATATATATTTAGCTTCGTTCTGGTGCTGTATATGTGTACTGAGCTTGGTTTTGGTGCTGTATATACTTACTGTAAAGGATCTGCCAGACACAGTTTCTGTGTCGACGCCCATGGTTAATCAGTCTGCATCTGTCCGTAGGTCTGATAGAGTGACTCGATCTGCTACCACTCAGGCTGGTAGGTTGAGGAGTGGGGGAACCTATCACAGCCTGGCCAGACGGTTCTAGCTCCCGCTCTTGGTCTATTTATACCTTCATTTGTTGTCTGTCCTTTGTCTGTGATTCTTGTGTTTCCTGGCTCTGCTGTTCCTGCTAATACCATTGACCTCTGCTTCACATTGACCCTGCTTGACTGACTATTCTCCTGTTCTGCTGTTGTTACCGCTTACTCTCCAGGTTTGACTCGGCTCGTTCACTACTCTGTTGCTCACGGTTTTTCCGTGGGCAACTGCCCCTCTTCCCTTGCTTCTGTGTTACCTTGTCTGTTTTGTTTGTCGTTCACATAGTGAGCGTAGGGACCGTCGCACAGTTGTACGCCGTCGCCTAGGATGGACTGTGCAAGTAGGCAGGGACTGAGTGGCGGGTAGATTAGGGCTCACCTGTCCGTCTCCCTACTCCTTCATTACACTTACCTTATCTTAATGTAAATTTAGATTTAAGCAACAAAGACTGTTTCTTTAACCCCTTTGTGACCGGCCTATTTTAGGCCTTAATGACCAAGTAATTTTTTTTTTTGTTTTTCCATCATCACACTCAAAGAGCCATAACTGTTTTTTTTTTCATTCAACTTAGTTCTGGAGCTGTTTGTATATACTGAGCTTGGTTCTGTTGTTGTATTGGTGTACTGAACTTGATTCTGAGGTTGTTTGTATATACTGAGCTTTGTTCTGGTGCTGTATATATGTACTGCCGAAAAGGCCATACTCACAAATTAGGAGGAGGGTAAAAACCCGTTTAAAACATGGTTACTTACACTATACATACCTTTTTTTCAGGACGCGGCCAAGTCTCATGGTGCTGGGAGAGCATGGTGTACAGATGTCTGGCATTGCATGCAGGGCAGCCCGCTCTCTTACAGTATGGGCGTTCTAAATAGGCTGCTATTCGGCGATATATGCTGTACCTCACTATCCAAACACTATGCTCCATGTTTTACACTACACTCACGTTTTTGTATCACTCACAGCCCTAATCTCTACACACTACACTGAGTAATGTCCCCTATACCTCACATGCACACCATACACAGTACTTTATTATTTTTTCTATTACACATTTACTTCCATGCCCAACACACCACTCCCCTCAAGGTTAGTGGGAGTGGCTATCATTATTTAAACACACCTGGGCACTTCCCTTCAGCAACATTCTCTGACCTGGCCGCGTCCTGTTTGGAACGGGTTTTTACCCTCCTCCTAATTTGTGAGTATGGCCTTTTCTGTGGTTTTAATTATATTCTATGTCCCAATTTTTTTCATATCTTAGATTTTGGAACGAAAAGTTCTAGGTAGGGACTCGCAAGTGTGGGGATCCGTAACGTGAATTGTGAGCTTGCGTTCTTTTGGCCAAAATGACAACTAATACCCCATGTTTTTTCATGGTTACTTACACTGTAAATACCTTTTTTTAGGACGCGGCCAGATCTCCTGGTGCTGAGAGAGTATGGTGTACAGATGTCTGGCATTGCATGCAGGGCAGCCCACTCTCTTACAGTATGGGTGTTCTAAATAGGCTGCTATTCGACGATATATGCTGTGCCTCACTATCCAAACACTATGCTCCATGTTTTTCACACTACACTCACGTTTTTGTATCACTCACAGCCCCAATCTCTACACACTACACTGAGTAATGTCCCCTATACCTCAAATGTATACCATACACAGTACTTTATTATTTTTTTATTTTTTCCATTACACATTTACTTCCATGCCCAACACACCACTCCCCTCAAGGTTATTGGGAGTGGCTATCATTATTCAAACACACCTGGGCACTTCCCTTCAGCAGCATTCTCTGACCTGGCCGCGTCCTGTTTGGAACGGGTTTTTACCCTTCTCTTAATTTGTGAGTATGGCCTTTTCTGTAGTTTTAATTATATTCTATGTCCCAATTTTTTGCATATGTTTGCGTATATATGTACTGAGCTTGGTTCTGATGCTGTATATTTGACTGAACTTGGTTCTGGAGCTTTTTGTAAATACTGAGCTTGGTTCTGGTTCTGTATTTATGTGTGAGCTTTGTTCTGGTGCTGTATTTGTGTACTGAGCTTTGTTCTGGTGCTGTATATATGTACTGAGCTTTGTTCTGGTGCTGTATATATGTACTGAGCTTGGTTCTGGTACTGTGTATATATATATATATATATACTAAACTTTATTCTAGTGCTGTGTATATGTACTGAGCTTGGTTCTGGTGCTGTATATATTTACCTTATCTTAAGGTAAATGCAGAATTAAAAAACAGACTGGTTGTTTATGGTTATATTAACGCACAGAAGATTTTTTTTCCGCAAACAATTTAAATCTCCTGACCTTTTTAGTGTCTCAAAGTATTCTGCTTTTTATCTTCTATATGGCTCATTCTGCTTTTACAGCTAAATCAAAACTGTGCCAGTTCTGTGGCCATCTAAACAGAAATCTGCAAGTATACGGTACAGAGTATTCAGAGTTCGGGGGGCCTACACTTTGTGAACTTCCTAGGGCCCATGGTACCCTTAATTTGTCCCTGCTCCAAAACATTATGCTCCACCATAACACAATGTTGGCAATTAAAGCTCATCTTCCATTCAAATGCCAATCCACTTCTATCAAATATATCCGAAATAATCAGACTTGAACAATTTATATATGACAAATTTTTCTCCTTTACTACTGTACATTCCATAGAAAAACACCTCTTCACATGGAACCCTCGATTCTTATTATGGTTTGGTAGGATGGCATCCCTCAAAATGGACATTCCCCCTTTTTGAAACTTTACCAATATCAATCCACTTTTTTTTAATAAGCTTAACTCAATGGACATTCATTTTACCTGAAAAGGTCAGCACCCCAGAATTAGCTATAATATTTTGGTGAGGCGGTTGTTGACTCATTCATTTCTTATCTATTTCATAATTCTTAGACCAAATAATGGGTGACCCTGGAAACTGTTGCCTCTTCTATATCTGCCTTATTGTGCATTATCTCTTCTCATCGACCGATAGCCTCCACAATCTCTTATTGGTCTAGTATATGGACAAAAAAATGTAATGAATGTTTCATTGATGGCCATTATCCTCCAGACCAGGACCCCTCACTCTCCTTGTGGGCAATCCTGAATTCACTATCAGATTAGTGCTTTCATTCCTTTTTGAGTTACCAACATCTTCATGTCCCACGCTACTAGATGTTATTGATTAGTTCGAGCTGTGGCCATAATACGATCTCTCTCTTCCTAAAGGTGTGGATTGGCTGCTATACTCAACTCAAACACTTCATCTCAACACTGACCCTGTCCTCCACAATATCCCGTTCCCTAACTCTTTTTGAATGGACTTGTCTCTAACATCTCCCCCTTACCATACAGTTTCCTGGAACTATGCACTGCTGAGGGATGACGTGGACGATTCCGTCCCACTACCAGATTCTCCCTTCCTTTCCAAGTGGGAATTTGAGCTTAACAGAACTTTCCCTTCTAAGGAAAAGAAGAACATATTTTGTCTTAATCATAAGTCGACCATATCAGGGAGATCCCAACGAGGAAACTATAACATTTTGTCCCACTGTTATTGTTCCGTAACCCTTCATAAAAGGTATTTTAAGACATTGGACTCTTGTTGGCATTGCTTCACTGATAAAGAGATTCATAAGCAAGCACATCTGGTAGGGGTTTCCACTCCTGCAACCCATCTGGAAGGTGATCTTTTCCTTATTTTATAAGGTTTGTGGAGGATCACTCACACCTTCACCTGAAATACTCTGCACGCACTCCTACCTGGAGCTATCCCTAAGGCAAAGAAAGGGTTACTCCGCCATTTTATGGAATCTGCCAGAACCACTTTCCCTAGATATTGGAAATCATGTACGGTCCCTTCCAGAACGGAATTAGTAAACTGTTGTAACCATATAATGCGTATATGGAAATAGACATTGCTTTGACTTATTTATTAAAACATTGTATTACTGTGACTCTTTCCGCTTCTTGCCAGCCATGCACTCTTAGGTATCAGATGATTTCTTAAGAACAGTTTATTGATGATATTTTCTTGTACCTTTTCTTCCCCTTCCTCCTACAATTCTCCCCTTTCTTTTTTTCTTTTCTTTTCTCCCCTATACTCTTTTCCTTTTCCTTCCCATATAATTCTTGAATACCTTCGAACCCGCATTATCCTGTTTGAAATTCTGAAAATCCATATTGTAATCCCATAGGTAATGTTACATTCTGTATTATTATTGTCGGATACTTTCTGAGCAATTTTCGTATTTCAAATGGTCTGGTGTTTTTGTTCAAAATGTTTATAAAAAGCAATTGACCATAAAGCGTAGATTTACTTTACTATAAAAAAAAATGTAACATATCATTGGTAAGGATCAGGATACTTCCTGATACCCTGAAGTAGGGAGCTGTAACAGTCAGATACACTGGCATTCACCAATACCGCGCTGAAAATATTGACAATGGTGCAGATGCTCCGACTAGATGCTTGTCTTTTTGTTAAGACCTTGGAAATTTAGCATTTCAGAAAGAAAACAAATTTCTGACTTGTTTGGAGGATAATTCCACCTTTTTCTTAAGCTTTAATATAACAGTCCCTTTTATGTCCATAAAAAGGAATCTTTTAAGCAGATTACAATGAGTCATACATTGGTTCCATTGTTACAATAAGAACATGTTCTTAATATATCCATATTATTTAGAATGTGAAGAGATGTTTTATTATTTTATTATTAGCATTAATATTAGATTTCATTGTAATTACAGAGGTTAGTGATCTGGTGAAACAATGAAAAAAAACTTCTTCATTAATTGATGCTAGAGTTCTGAAACCCTTCTGTATATATGTTGAGGATCAACTAAACGTATAATATACTCTGAAAATACTGTTTGTAAAGCCTCATTCAGACGGCCGTGTACGGTCTCGGATATATGGCAGTATTTCCCAGACCAAACACAGTTCAGGGAGACGGGCTCCTAGCATCATAGTTGTCTATGATGCTAGGAGTCCTGCCTCCCCATGGGAATACTGTCCCACACTGTAATCATATTTTCAGTGCTGGACAGAATTCCAGCAGGGAGGCAGGGACTCTTGCATTATAGGTAACTATAAAGCTAGGAGCCCGCCATCGTGACATGTGTTCTGTCTGGGAAATACTGCCGACATACGGTCCATATAACATGAACTGAACACGGCTGTCTAAATGACGCATAGCTATGAATTAAAATTTATTTCTTGCTTTGCAGATGTAGCAGGAGTGAGTTTGTCATTTGATAAAACTAAATTCAAAATTACAATGTGCTACTATGATTTTCCATAAAACCTTAGGTGATTTCTTAAAATTGGAGCACGGTGCGAGCGGTGTGCCAGTATCACTACCCCATGCAGCATACCTCATTCATCAATAGGATGCACGCACAGTTGATAAATCTGACTTAGGGCACATTCAGATGTGGCGGAATTGCTGTTGAATTCCGCTGCGGACAGTCCGTAGTGGAATTCTGCAGCAGCCGTTTTTTACATTTCTTTCTATACAATTTTAGAAAACTTAGTTCAGACGTTGCGGAAAATAACTGTGCGGAATTTAGGCTGCGGTGCAGAATTTTTCCTCCGCAGCATGCACATTATGTTGCGGAGAAGCAGCGGAATTTCACTGCGGATTTCATCATTTGCATTGCAAAGGCTGAAATCTGCAGCAAGACTGCTGTGATATCCACAACGTCTGAATTACCTGTCAAATCTGAAAATGTTGCTGCAAATTCGCAACGAATTTGCAGCAACATTTTCAGCGGAAAAAATCTGCCACGTCTGAACATGGCCTCAGGCTGCAAAAATGCCTGGTCGGGCCTGAATTTGTTTTCTAACACTTTTCGAAGAAGAAATGTGGTGGAAATGTTTGTAAATTAGTCGGCCTCACTCATGAGGGGCGTCATAAATGTTGTATTTGCCACAAATTTATTTTTTAATGTATAATGCCAGAAATCAGGTGCAAATACATTGATAAATCTGCACCTTTATGTTGTGCTTGAGAAGGGCATTGCATGACACAGGGATTCAAAGAACACCAAAAAATCAAATCCTAGTGTCATGCACCACCCCCTCAGGCCCTGCACTAAGCATAATACAATGTTTCAGATTTATCTTGATACACAAATTCAGCACTGCTACATCTGTGACTTCTTACGAAAGCGTTCCTGCATCTATTTTGCCATATAAAACACTTTATATGTATAATTAGACACCTTTATATCTTGTACCATCACATATATATTCAAAATTATATGTTACAATGGATCGGCACAATATCTTTTTGTGAATGCTTTGTTCATATACTTGGACACAAAGAGCGTGCACTAGATATATCATAAAAATGTTTGCTGTCTTTTGAAATTTGGCACATAGTCTTGAATTGATTACAAGGAAAATAATCACATTTTAATTGCCCAATAGGGCAGACATCTACAAACCAGAACCGAGAACAGAACAATGGAAAACTAAATCTTATGACACAATGCGGAAGTGCAATCTAATGTCAATTTTTAACCCATACTTTGCTTTTTTTTCTTTACATTTTCATTTTTTTTTATATATTTGCAGAATTTATAAGATACAGATTTTTTCTTTTTACCTGTACCAAACATTATAGGATACCAAAAAGTATAATCTGCAGTCCCTAAAATCAAATGATTAATATATAAAGGATGTAAAAGCAAGCCATGAAAAAACAATATTAACTGAGAAAAAGAAAGAGCGAGCCCATGTAATATTATATTGGTTGCTTAAGTTCATTTGTAATCATATTTTACATACACACGCATGTTACTCATTCACCCACTACATCCATCTACGTGCACTCTTACTTCTTACCATGCCCTTAGTTTATTTTATGTTCACAGTTTAACAGGGCAAACACGACATAGTCTTTTTAGCACTGAGGCTGCACCACATTGCAAATCAGGTATCAACATCATGAAATAAGTTTTTCTCTCAAGGAAAAAACAAAACAAAAACTTGGTGGTTACAGATCACGTCCTCCAGTCGGTGAAGCATGTAATAGCTCTGTAAATAATACATTTAAATGATGTATTTGTATAGCATGCAAGCTGCCAGCTTTCATTGCATATCAGAGAAGATCAGTGAGAAGTGTATCATATTCAGTTATGTCTCCCTTCTAAAGTCAATAGAAGATTTACATAATGATTCCAAATCTTCATGAGCCTGTTTTCATAAGCCGCTGTATGACAATTGAATATTGTAGCACTTGAGTTGATAGTGAATAAAGGGAAATTGGGCAAAAATAAATAAATGGGTATTTTGGTTTTTTTCTTATGTGAATGGACAAAAAAAAAATTGAAGTATAATTTTGTGCATGATATTAATTCATTAGCCTAGGGAACGATGCCCACACACATCAAGGCATGTGATACTAAAGTGCATGCTGTGTTGGCATAAAAGAAAAGGCACTGAATTGTCCCTGTATTACCGTCTTTTTGTGGTCCCTATTTATATTTGATGGTTTCCTCATTTATTTATTTTTTTATGTTTCACTACACAGAAGAGGTATATTTTATTTTTTCACAGTTTCGAATTACTTGAATTGTCCAATCCATCAAATCAATCCTGCACATTTACGCAGAAAAAAATCCCATCCTACCCATAAAATAAAGAAACAATAAATGTCATTAATGTTTTGTATGATCTTCTATTATTGGATGTTTATTTGTACCTCAGACTTAAGTGGTTGGGTTAGGTCAAGTGAGGCCAAAGAAGCCAGGACCCAGCCTTGGCTATACATTTCAGTACTGAAGATTGAATTTCAGGTTCTTGCATGAAACTAGATAGCTGGTGATCAAAGTCTATTAGCCAGTCTAGTTACAGTCTAGTTACACAGTGATAAAATATAACGTGACTCTATCACACAGGATTTCACATTAGCAATTTTACATGCAAAAGAATCTAATGAAATGTAATAAAATAATAATGGTAAGGGGTCAGAATGAACAGAATCTGGGACTATCGATGAAATAAAACAAACTTTCTGGACATGGGATATTCATATACATAATTTAATGAATATTATTATTATTATTATTATTATTATTATTATTATTATTATTATCATCATTATTGGTCTAGCAGCTCCCCTGCTGTCTGATGTCTGTTTTAGTAAATACTTGCATTTCCTATGCCTGATGCCTGTTTTCCGTCTGGAATTGCGGATGGAAGTAGCAGTCATCCATACGCTACGGACAATTTCAGTCCAGAAATTCACCTGCAATACTTATTTTTCGTTCCACAGCATGTAAATTCCTGCTGCGGAAAATAGACCAAATCCGCACTATTTTCTTGCAGTAAAAAAAACACAGGAAATGGTGCGGTTTTTCCACAGCGGATTGTCTGCTAGTTTAAGCGTAAAAACTGCGCAGCGTATCCGACCTGGAACCCGCAGCACCTTCCATCAGAACAATCGCACCACATTGTAATGTGGTTTTTCAAACGGAATATCCGCTGCGGAAAAAATCGCTGGGGAGAAAAAAAAACATCATACTTACCCCTCTCTCTTCTCTGCACATAGTCCAGCTTTCCTGGATGACATTGCAGGCCATGTGACGCTGCAGCCTGTGATTGGCTGCAGGAAGAAGGGGAGACTTCTGGGTTAGTATGATTTAATTATTTTTATCCTGAGTTGCGATTTTTGCAGTGGAAGCGCATTCAATCGGGAAAACCTGCATCAGAAAATCAAAAACGCAGCAGAGATTGACATGCTGCGGATTTAAATTCTGCGCTTCAGGTCAATGTATTAACATTTACGCTGTGTTTTTTTCCGCAGTGTGGGCATGAGATTTTTTTGATCTCATCCACTTTACTGCTACTGTAAATGCTGCGGAATTTCCGCACATAATTCCATTGCGGAAATTCCGCAGCGTTTATGCTATGTGGGAAGCCATCCTATAAAATGCAATATCTTATACCAAATCTATACAGTGAAGGAAATAAGTATTTGATCCCTTGCTGATTTTGTAAGTTTGCCCACTGTCAGAGTCATGAACAGTCTAGAATTTTTAGCCTAGGTTAATTTTACCAGTGAGAGATAGATTATATTTAAAAAAAAACAGAAAATCACATTGTCAAAATTATATATATTTATTTGATTGTGCACAGAGAAATAAGTATTTGATCCCCTACCAACCATTAAGAGTTCAGTCTCTTCCAGACCAGTTACACGCTCCAAATCAACTTGGTGCCTGCATTAAAGACAGATGTCTTAAATGGTCACCTGTATAAAAGACTCCTGTCCACAGACTCAATTAATCAGTCTGACTCTAACCTCTACAACATGGGCAAGACCAAAGAGCTTTCTAAGGATGTCAGGGACAAGATCATAGACCTGCACAAGGCTGAAATGGGCTACAAAACCATAAGTAAGACGCTGGGTGAGAAGGAGACAACTGTTGGTGCAATAGTAAGAAAATGGAAGACATACAAAATGACTGACAATCGACATCGATCTGGGGCTCCATGCAAAATCTCACCTCGTGGGGTATCCTTGATCCTGAGGAAGGTGAGAGCTCAGCCGAAAACTACACGGGGGGAACTTGTTAATGATCTCAAGGCAGCTGGGACCACAGTCACCAAGAAAACCATTGGTAACACATTACGCCGTAATGGATTAAAATCCTGCAGTGCCCGCAAGGTCCCCCTGCTGAAGAAGGCACATGTACAGGCCCGTCTGAAGTTTGCAAATGAACATCTGGATGATTCTGAGAGTGATTGGGAGAAGGTGCTGTGGTCAGATGAGACTAAAATTGAGCTCTTTGGCATTAACTCTACTCGCCGTGTTTGGAGGAAGAGAAATGCTGCCTATGACCCAAAGAACACCGTCCCCACTGTCAAGCATGGAGGTGGAAACATTATGTTTTGGGGGTGTTTCTCTGATAAGGGCACAGGACTACTTCACCGCATCAATGGGAGAATGGATGGAGCCATGTACCGTCAAATCCTGAGTGATAACCTCCTTCCCTCCACCAGGACATTAAAAATGGCTCGTGGCTGGGTCTTCCAGCACGACAATGACCCAAAACATACAGCCAAGGCAACAAAGGAGTGGCTCATAAAGAAGCACATTAAGGTCATGGAGTGGCCTAGCCAGTCTCCAGACCATAATCCCATCAAAAACTTATGGAGGGAGCGGAAGATCCGAGTTGCCAAGCGACAGCCTCGAAATCTTAATGATTTACAGATGATCTGCATAGAGGAGTGGGCCAAAATTCCATCTAACATGTGTGCCAACCTCATCATCAACTACAAGAAACGTCTGACTGCTGTGCTTGCCAACAAGGGTTTTGCCACCAAGTATTAAGTCTTGTTTGCCAAAGGGATCAAATACTTATTTCTCTGTGCACAATGCAAATAAATATATATAATTTTGACTATGTGATTTTCAGTTTTTTTTTAAATATAATCTATCTCTCACTGGTAAAATGAACCTAGCCTAAAAATTCTAGACTGTTCATGTCTTTGACAGTGGGCAAACTTACAAAATCAGCAAGGGATCAAATACTTATTTCCTTCACTGTATATTTCATCTTGAAGTGGAACCATTTGCAAATCTTTCTAGTATTACAATTTCTTAAATCTGTGCATTTCAGTGATGCTAATTCTATTTACGGACTAAGAAATTATCAGTGAGATAAATATATTTGGCAAAGAGTTGTAATATTTATGCATTAATCTGTAAGCTGTTGAGCTGACAAATCTGCATTAGGGCTCATTGACATGGCAATGCCACGAGCACTCAGTCTACAATGCAATCCTTCTTGGGGAAATTACCTCTGAATGAAGAATGCCCAAAAAATGTTTGGGTGTTCTCATGTAGTCCGTGAGAAAAAACCCTTTGTGTAATATCAGAGGTATGCGGTTGTACAATACTGTATGGGCTCATAGATTTGTATGATCGCCTTATTACAGATCTGTACCACATTTGCCATCTGTAACTTGGCTGAGTGCAAGAGTTTCTAGACTTGTCATTCCACTATGGCCTTTGAATGAACAAAGTGGTAAAATCTGTCATTAGCAGATGTTCTTCTCTCCTTGTATGAGGAAAATAATGATTTAAAAGATTAGATTCAAAATCGCTAGTCTCTAATGTAATGTGTATACTGGAATCTAGAGCGTTCCAAAATCAGAGCAGCGAAAACTCAAGGAGTTAATAATACCTGGCAGTCCAATAGCATACCATTATAAGCGGCTGCATCTGCTTCTCCATTGTATAGGCTGCTGTAAATGCCACATATATAGTATCTAAACCAATCTGAAGGGCATGGACAGAGAATTAGGATTTCTAGAAGCATTTAAATGTATTATTGTATTTCTCACTATTGGTAATGGAGTGTCAGTAATATCGGGAAATTGCTATTTATTATTTTCCCTATTATTTAAATATTGGTTCAATCTCTGATTTGAATTTTGACCAAGTTTCAAGAAGTTTCAAGGAGTCTGTCAATATTTTTTTTCCTGTTTCAACATTTAACTCATATTCATAGCAGCAATCCACCTGTCTCCTTCCTCATAACCAGAGACGCTGAAAAGACAGCCATTGAATAACAAGTCCTCCCATGTCTGGCACTTAATAAACTGAAAATAACACAAGCAAGAGAAGAAAATACTTATTTGTCTACAATTCTGCATGTCCCCTTTGGTTTTGCTCCACTGGGCTTTACGCTCTTCTTCTGCGTGTATACTCCTTGGAGATATCGTTTCTGTATGTATTCCTTTATAGACAGACTCCCTAATTCTGTCCTGAGCGTTGCCCTCTTCCCGAGGATCCTGGCACTGCTGCCCTGCTGGGATATCTTGTACCTTTCCTGTAAAAACCTCAAGAAGTAATAGCTTCACACATATTCCCTTAGCATTACATTATTTTGACAAGAGAGATAGATGACTATTTTGCCAATAAAAAGGATGAGGCTCAGCGGGTGCTAGCGGAGGTAAATTGCAGTGCACTTCATCACTGCTGCACTCATTGCAGAGGATATTTCCCAGCACAACAACAGTAAAGACATCTGGTCCCCACACCTGGCTTAATATATAAATTTAGTGTCTATCAGAATCATTCTTCAATTCTCTCACACCTTCAATTGAGATATATTGCTCTCCTAATATTCTCTCTAATATTGTCTATGGGTAAAGCATTTCAGTTTGGTTTTCCAGGGATTATCATGATATTACTCAGTTTCTGTTATATTCCTTCGATATGAAGGTGCTATTCCTTTATACACTATTATTATTAGAAATAATCCCTTTAGCTAGTTTAGAAACTAGTCTCTATGGACTTTTAGGTCAATGGAGAGAAAAAAATGAAATTACCCATTGTACTACATTCTACAATCTGAAAGCTACCGCAGGTGAATACAGGGATTTCTACAATAACGTTATATTAAGGATTATGTATTTAAACTATCACTTTTAACAGGTCAATGCTAGACAATACAGGGCCTTGTAAAATTTGTGTTATGCCTGTCTGCTGACTGAACAACCGCTTATGGTCTGGATTAAAACTCCGATATCATTGTTATAAATCTATCATTTATGATCTGTCATAATTCTGAAAACTTGATAGCTAGCATGTGATAGCATGAAGTAGCAGAACAGAGCTGACAGTCATATGTCAAATCTATATAGTACATATGTCATTAACTCTAAGGAAGATGGTCAGTAACGACATAAATATGTTAAAAAATTGAATGCCTAAGGCTCTGTTCAGACTGAGATGCTATTTCCGTTGTTCGGCACTGTCATGGACGACGTACAGTGAAAATGGCAGTGACTAATCTGTCGTATGTTGACCACTAATGGCACTCAGACGGAATCTATTGACTTTGATGGGTTCCGCCGGGTTTCTGTCATGGCATCTGTCGTTTTAAAAGAAAAATAACGCAGCATACTGCACAATTTTTTCTGCCATTTTGGACCGGATCTGGCATTTTGAACAGAGCCATCAACGTAGATGTGAACATAGCCTTAGACACAGCCTGCATTTTCAGAGAGCAGATATTTAGTGACCTCATGGTGTGTGTGAATGTATGCAGAGGATAGGAAAATCCAGTTTAATGAGACCTGATATATTCCGGATTATCAAGTATTCTGGATTTTTGAAACCTCCAGTTTTTGACAGTCGTCAAAAATATGCTAACAAAAATGGTTTTATGCCTCTGTTTTTGAATCGGAGATGCCTTCTAATGAGTTATCTCCGCTGAGTCTTCTGCTTCTGTTCTGATGAGATTCCAGGTTATCTAGCAGTTCTCTGTCAGAATCACGTACCGAATTATAGGGTTTAAAAGATTAATCATCAGCACTGAAATATCACCAAAAGGACATCTTAACCTTTACTTCTAACATGGAGGGTGCTCAACTTGAAAAGGGCAGCGGAAGAATTCTCTATGTATGAACTCACTGAGGGGTTTTCTTCCTTGAAAGCCGTTACAAACTGTAGTCGAATGTTGCTATTTTTGACGCATGAATGAAGCTGCTTTTCATTCTTCAGTGACTCAAACATAGAACTGTCACTTTTCAACTACTATCTTTCTATGACGATAAGAACACTGGGCAATGATTTATTATTCCTATGCCACAGCGAAAAACAAAGAGTTATTTATGTGTCCACTCTTGCTTAGTGTAAAGAGTGAGTTTTGTGTTTCCTTCAATATTAATCTATTAGGAGGATAATCATAGAACAATAATTATAATTTGTAAATAATGATTTATTAGAGGACTCTTCTATCGCACAACTTCAAACTGCCCTAAAGTTTCCAACTTCTCCATTCATTTGGTAGAGTTTCTGCACACCATTTGTAGTACAAGTGGCAATTTGAAACCATTTTTTTCACTCAAATCCTCAAAATTCCAGGCTTTACTGATTTCTAACATGATTTCATGCTTCTCTCTCTTAGTAATGTTCAAAGCTGAGATATGAGGAATCTCATGTCACTGAAGAACCGTTTCTATGCCTGACAAAATAATCTGTAGGTTGTCACTGAATTTCTTTCTTTGATTAACAAATGAATTACTCTATAAGGTCTACATAACCTCATAACCATGAAGGGCCACATATTTCTTCAGTGGTGACCACTTTGTTCTATCCATGTAAATTCTGCAGGCGCAGAAACAGAACATCCAGCAGAACTGTCCAGCCAAGAACCTAAGCTTTATGGATCCCTGTGAGCAAAACATTTGCGAAGTTAAAGAGATTGAGGTTAACTGCTGTTAACTCTATTTTTCTATGGGTTTAACTGAGTTTTAATAACTGGGATGACATTTTAGTGGTCAAGACCTTTACAATTTTAGGATTACTAAGACATCATTAATTATGATAGTGTCTGATTTGTCACCCCAGATTGAAAGGAAAAAAATATGAAACTTTTGGAACATTCCATATTCATATTTTTGTTATCATGGCATTATATGGTCACAGCTTTGCTTTCATTATTGTCTTGCTGAACATCAGCTACACAGCCACTTTTTTTCCTGCAAACTCTTCTGGCCACAGTTAATTCTCACTTGGACTTTTAATAAATACATAGTAATGTTCAAACAATTATTTAAGGGGAGTAGATGCGTGGGCCTGAGCCCTAAAGCAAAATCATTTCTAGTTCTGGTGTCTTTAAATGGGGCAGAAAGACCTCTTAGACCCCTTCAGGCCTAGGGCCTGGGTGAGACCACAACCTTTGCAGCCCTTATATTTGCGCCCCGAAAGGGAATGTCATTCCTTATAGCATAATCATAGGAAAAGCTAAGATAGCCCATTCATCTCACCTCTTCCTGACCCACATTGAGCCCCTTTTGTCTCCTACACGTCCTCTGAAAACTGACTGTTCTGTAATAATTGATTGCAAAATCAGTATGTATAATGTAAGTCTTCTATACCCCCTTTTGCACTAATGTAGAATTGTAACTGACAGTAAAATGGGATCTAGGGGCTTGATTCTGGACATATTTTATTCTTCAGTACCTATTCACACTCCTAATAAATTAGATATCATAACCTGAAATTCAATTGTCCATTATTCAATACTTTCAACTTTTTAAAATGGAAATTGCATGGAAACAGGAGTGGAAAATCCAACGATCCTGTTTCCATGCAATGAGAATTAATAGTAAACAATTCAAATATGTTAAACTGAAATTGTGAAATCTATATTGTACATGTACTGTTGGTCCTAGAAGCCTCTACCGCCCCTGAGAACAACAATGTTGTATGTACTTCCAGACACTGTTAAATAACCTGTAATGAAATTGTAGAAAAATAGTCCACAGCAGTGGACTAGAAAAAGACCTAAGGGATTGTATCATTAATAATAGACCAATTGATCTAAACTCCACCAAATACTGCATTTATTTAAGGACAAGCTTTTTGTACTCCCCACAACCCTAGCATTTACTTATGGCAGATCACATAATTTCTTTTATTTCAGGGGTATCCTGCACATTCTCCCAGGGGCATAGCTAGGGTGGGCCTGGCAGCTCATGTACCCAAGGTACTGGATGCCAAGTGGGGCACCAGCAATCCCTTCTGCCTTGGCCACTGTATAATCTTTGCTCCAGGTGAAGAACAGCCTAGCTACGACTTGACATTTTTAAATCACCTGGTGTCTTCCCTCATACAGGCCTCAGCTCCTGTAACAAAGTACTGATTCTATAGGGTCTAAAAAATTGTTTTGTAAACCTAGTCAAATCTGTACTTTGCTACTAAAGAACCAGGGATAAAGAATGGTCCTGTATCAGACTCCTGGTATCCAAGAATGTGATTTCCCTCAAACAACAAATTTGTGGATAAACTGTAAACATTTTTAAAGGGGTTGTTCTACCCATTGATTATAGTAAGTATCAGAATTGATATTTATATGTGTTCTAAAGCATTACTGTCATCTTAAGTTACCACATATAATGGATTTTTTCATGTGTGGTACGTCTTATTATACGGATCTTTGCTACTGGAGACATTTTTGTAAATAGATTTCCCATGTATAATAGGCCTTGATCACTTTCATTTGCCATCAAATGACCATTTAAAGAGGTCCTGTTGGGTTCTCCTGACATGTCAATGCCATGTAATACCAATGCTGGAGCACATTTTTTTTGTTTACTTTATTTTAGATCTCTGCATTTTGCTGTTCCTCTTAATTCCCCATAATTATAAATAGACAAATGGGTGTAACTGTTCCCCTTGTCAATAGGGTGTTTCCTAACACAGTCTTTTAGTTAGTAAGGACACCCCACTTAGACAAGGGGAATTGTATCACTCAGCTATTCATTTATTCATACATATCCAGGAGAACGGCACAATGCAAGGTTCTAAAAAAAAGATGATCGAGAATTGTTATTTCATGATAAATACAAGTATTTACTAAAACAGACAAGTCAGGAGAACTGTTACGGCCTTTTTAATCATGAATGGAATTATGGAATATTTAATCGTTTTCATCCTTATGTTGCAGATACTTTCTGAGAGAATCTACAGCTTAGCAGCAACATTGACCTCAGATATCGTGTTTTTTAAGAGAACAGTAGTTAATCAGCATCCTATAATATACATTATCTTTTAACAAGAATGTTTTATCAAAACAATATAATGCAGGTCTTAAAACATTTATCATTTGGTTCCAAACTTTCTTTTACTGATAGAGAGATTCCGAGCACCTCTTCACCAGAAATTGGCAGCTACATGGCATAAAATGGCTCCTACCTCCGTCCTAAAACTTACATCCTATCACATGGATAGCACATTCACTCTCACACACTCAATAAGAAGACCTTAGCCTTGGGACCACCTACACAGGGGTGGTTTTCCTGTTTAGAGTGTTGGTGTTTGAACCGTCCTTGCCCAGGGTGCCTGTGTTTGAGGCTGGTCCTGTGACGGTGACGGTTACCCCAGGTTCCTTGGGAAAGCAGTTGTGCAGCTGTAAAAAACTGTGATCTCCACGCTCTGTATTATACAGACTGCTTACATTAGCCTTGGAGGTATCTCTTGACAAGGTGTACATGGAGATATCAGTAGATGGTATCCCTTTCACTCCAACTGGAGAAGTGTCCCTTGACTGAGAAGGTTCAGTGGATCGTGAACTTGATCTAGAGCGCCGGCGATATCGAAAACGATAGCTTGGTAAACGAAGAATGGCTGACGGGTTTTTGATCAGCTCAGTACGTGATTTACAATGTGCTTCTCTGTTCTTTTCAATGTAGATATTAACCGCAAGGACCCCAATCATTTCGGCGATGATAAAAGAAAGTCCCCCAAAATAAAAGGACCAACCGTATGAATAATGACTCTTCTTCTCATCATCTCTTTTAGTACCAGGATCTCCGGCATTGGCAGAAATGTAAACAATGACACCAATAATGTTGCTTAAACCTGTCAAAACATATGAAGGCAACAGAGTCAGAACATCATGTATCTTACATGTATCTAAACTTGAAATGTACTGCATTTGTTATTGTTGCATTTCTAAGCATAAAATGCATTAATGCTTTGTTAAAATCTCCTAACTTTGTTGAGGTTTTCATAGGAATGAGGGCCGTATAATGTTAAATCAGTTATCACTGTGATAGTCATCAGTGAATCAACTTGAAAAGATGGAAAAACACAGAAAGGTACTCCACAGTAGGGCATGTCTGCACCAAGCAAACTTGTATAATAATAGGCATTGCATTAACCTTATCTAATTGTGCTTAGGAAAGGCAAAACCATAAGACAAGTGCCAGGGCACTAATAGAAAAATTGCAATGGATTGCTGGCTATTGCTCCTTGGGGTGTGGTGTGTAGAAAAAGCAATAAGAAGGACTAGAATGGGTTTTGCCATAAAGGCTCTTAGAATCTGATAGTACCATTGCTTTGAACACTTTTTAAAACAGGGCCCATTCTAGTTCTCGGATATTACTTATTCTGCCCACACATCATGAGGATATGGCCTAAGCAAATCCAGTGACAACCCACAGTCCACACATAATGACAGTCACAGCAGTCCCATAATAGTGACTAATGCACTGCCCTCTAGAAGTGTCGGCGACAGGGAATCAAATCACCATCTGAGCGACCAATCAGTGGCTGTTCTTAGCAAGTGCAATTCTGTTCTCTGTGATCAGGCAGACTGCTGGTTCTTTACTAATATTTAACTGTTGAGTGCACTGCCCCCAATCCTGCTGCTTTTTGTTGGGTTCTGGCCTAGATAGCAAATGTACAAGGGGTCGTTATGTTGGGTACCTCTGCTTTATACTCAACCATACATGTGTATCTGGTATACACCTAGTCCATAATATACAATATTTTACAAATTTTTGGAATGTCTGTCCTTTATTTAGTCCACAATATTAAAACAGTCTTAGGCCTAGTTCACACAGAGTATTTTGCAGGCAGAAAAAATCTGGGGGGAAAAAAAGCTTGGGGGAAAAAAAACACACCTCCGTCTCCTATTGAAATCAATGGGAGACAATTTTGGTTGCTATTTGGCGCTGATTCCGGCGTGGTTTCTGCGTCAAAATCAGCACCAAAAAACTCAGTGTGTACTGGGCTTTATACACCAGTCATTTACTTTATTCTTTAAAGCAGAATATGGTGTAAGTCATTGTTTAAGGGCGGATTTACACGAGCGTGTGCGTTTTGCGTGCGCAAAAGGCACTTAACAGCTCCGTGTGTCATCACCATATGATGCGTGGCTGCATGATTTTCGCGCAGCCGCCATCATTATGACACTCTGTATATTTGTAAACAGAAAAGTTTTTACTGCTGATGCGCGAATCACGCGCATCACACGGGAGTGCTTCCGTGTGGTGCGCGTGGTTTTCACGCACCCATTGATTTCAATCGGTGAGTGATGCGAGAACAACGCACAAATATAGGACATGTCGTGCGTTTCACGCAGTGGACATACGCTGCGTGAAAATCACAGACTGTCTGCACGGTCCCATAAACTAACATAGGTCCGTGCGACGCACGTAAAAACCACGCGCGTTACACGGACGTATTACCCGCTCGTGTAAATCCGCCCTAAGTATAGTTTAAGATTTTGCTTCAATCTATTTACTTACCTGCAGCAACAAATAGAATTCCAGCCCCCAAAATGATGTTGCGCTTGGATTTGTAAACACGACTGGCAGCAACACAAAGGCCCCCAAGTAATAGGAGCATGGCACTGAGGATAGGGAAGATGCTTGAGGCACGAACCACACCTGACATACAAAAAAGAAAAAAGATCATTCCAGCTATATGACAAATTTACATCAACTTGTATAATGGGGTTGTCCTAAACCACTGAGGCCAGTGCCTTAATGTCTGACCTCAGCGGTCATGTGCATGCTAGCATCACCGCTGAGGCCAGTGATTGGCTGCAGCGGTCACGTGGTTGCACAGCATGTCATCGCTCTAGGAAAATAAACAGAAACCAGCAAGGACTACTGAAGCATGGGCACTGGGGATTTAACAGGTGAGTATTGGTTCTTTTACTTTTATTTTATAACAATTCCTGCAGCCTGGACTCTTGGACAACCCCTTGTAATGGCAAATATTAAACATGGATTTGGAGTTTTTTTGAAAGATTTTGTGTTATATATCCACAGACACTTATTGTGAGCATTACATATAGATATCGATCATGATCCAGAGATATATTTATTGTGACAGACCATGTGGACAAGCTGTGGATGGGGTATATATTTCACCAAGATTTATGGCTTCTTCTATCTTAAACGACAAGGGTGTAAGTTCATCAGAGAAAACAAGTGGTAGGGCCTCGTTGTTGGCCTGGGGAGATAATGGTGGGCCCCCGCTCAATCCTCACAGTACTGGTATTGGGCTGTCTAATGTAATTAGAGGTCAGGTGTGATGGCCCTTTAAAAGACGGTTAGAATGGTCTCTCCCAGCCTGGGGAAAGGATAAGGTGCTAGGAGGCGGTGAGAGCATTGCATTTACATTCATATCAGGTTGTAGGGACGTCATTATTTATGTTTGTGGTGTCAGGTATTAGGCCTGCACTGTGTCATTTAGGCTACATTCACACTAATGTAGCCCACCTCGGACGTGAAAAACGTACAGTTTTTCACGTCCGTGGTGGACCTGTGCGGTACGCATTGACACAGATTCCCCACAGACTAGAGTCTATGGAGGAATGCGTGACACACAGTAAAACAGGACATGTCCTATTTTTCAACAGATCGTTCACATGCTCCGTTGAAACAACGGTCGTGTGAACAGCCCCATTGAAATACATGGGTCCACGTGACGGCCGTTGTTTTTTAACGTCCGTCACATGGACGAAATTCATGCTCGTGTGAACGAGCCCTTAGGATAACTTAATGTGTAGTTAGAGCCAGAGAGGTATGTGTAGGTTTTTCATTTGTTTATTTTTGTGTATTCTGACAACCTGAAGATAACACTGGTTAAGACTAGTTGTACTACAATCCTGCTGTGTGGACTGCAATTTCCTTGTCTGCCTGTTGCAGAGTGCCCGTCTACCCCAGGAGCCGACTGTTCCGCTACCTAATATCGTAGGTAGTAATAAGGAATTTACTGCAGCTGCACTTCTTATGTTTATTGATCAGGACTATTTAGAATTCAGAGATGTGATTTATAATTAAATTCAGTGACTGTTTCATGAAGGGGAATGCATGGATGCATTACTCTCTAATATATTGCAATGCATGTAATGCTAGTGATTATGTAATGAGTAGATTTATTTGTGATCTATTCGCATTTATACCATTCAGTCATAACATTAAATCCAGTGACAGGTGAAGTGAATAACATTGATTATCTCATTACTAGATAGATGCAAATCAGCAGCACAAGACAATTTTTAAAGCGGGTGCACGCCTCCTAGGTCACAGTCCAAG
Organism: Rhinoderma darwinii; assembly: GCF_050947455.1. Taxonomy (NCBI): domain Eukaryota; kingdom Metazoa; phylum Chordata; class Amphibia; order Anura; family Rhinodermatidae; genus Rhinoderma; species Rhinoderma darwinii. The sequence continues at coordinate 59,648,540 of NC_134696.1, read as the reverse complement.
AGTGACCCCTCAATCAGGACAAAAAGAAATTGAGGCAGCACTACCAAATATTTGAATGAAGATCCTTTTTATTCCACGTGTGTGCACACACGTGGAATAAAAAGGATCTTCATTCAAATATTTGGTAGTGCTGCCTCAATTTCTTTTTGTCCTGATTATCTCATTACAATGACACCTGACAAGGGGTGGGAAATATTAGGGTATGTTCACACGATTAACAAAATACGTTTGAAAATACAGAGCTGTTTTCAAGGGAAGTTTTTTGAGCAACTCGCGTTTTTCGTGGCGTTTTCGCTGCGTTTTTTATGGCCGTTTTTGGAGCTGTTTTCAATAGACTATGAAAAACCGGCTCCAAAAACGTCCCAAGAAGTGTTCTGCACTTCTTTTGACGAGCCGTCATTGTACGCGCCGTATTTTAACAGCGACGCGTAAAATAAAGGCTGGTGGGAACAGAACATCGTAAAACCCATTGCAGGCAATGGGCAGATGTTTGCAGGCGTAATGGAGCCATCTTTTCAGGTGTAATTTGAGGCGTAAAACGCCTGAATTACGTCTGAAAATAGGTTGTGTGAACATACCCTTAGGGCATGACCACACATGGCGGAATTCCTCCGCAACTGTCCGCATCGATGCCGCACAGAATCTGCGTTGCAGATTCTGCAGCGGATCTGCACAAAATGTGCAGTACATTGATGCGGACTAGCTGCTGCAGACTGCGGGAAAAGTGCTTCCCTTCTCCCTATCAGTGCAGGATAGAGAGAAGGGACAGCACTTTCCCTAGTGAAAGTAAACGATTTTCATACTTACCGGCCGTTGTCTTGGTGACGCGTCCCTCTTTCGGCATCCAGCCCGACCTCCCTGGATGACGCGCCAGTCCATGTGACCGCTGCAGCCTGTGCTTGGCCTGTGATTGGCTGCAGCCGTCACTTACACTGAAACGTCATCCTGGGAGGCCGGACTGGAGACAGACGCAGGGAGTTCTCGGTAAGTATGAACTTATATGTTTTTTTACAGATACATGTATATTGGGATCGGTAGTCACTGTCCCGGGTGCAGAAACAGTTACTGCCGATCGCTTAACTCTTTCAGCACCCTGGACAGTGACTATTTACAGACGTCTCCTAGCAACGCTCCCGTCATTACGGGAGCCCCATTGACTTCCTCAGTCTGGCTGTAGACCTAGAAATACCTAGGTCCAGCCAGAATGAAGAAATGTCAAGTTAAAAAAGCAAGACGCATCCGCAGCACACATGACATGTGCATGACAGCTGCGGACTTCATTGCGGAATTTTGACTCTCCATTGAAGTCAATGGAGAAATTCCGCCATGAGTCCGCCACTGCTCCGCAACAGACAGAGCATGCTGCGGACACCAAATTCCGCTCCGCAGCCTATGCTCCGCAGCGGAATTGTACGCATCGTGTAAACGAACACTGCTAAATTAAAGTGAAAGTCAATGGAGAAACGGCTCCGCTGCGGATTAACGCTGCGGAGTGTCCGCAGCGGAATTTAAGTGGAATTCCGCCATGTGTGAACCCGCCCTTAGACAGCAAGTGAAAAGTGAGTTCTTGAAGCTGATGTGTTGGAAGCAGGAAAAATGGGCAAGGTTCTTAGTGACTCTGACAAGGGCCAAATTGTGATGGCTGGACGACTGGGTCAGAGATTCTCCAAAACAGCAGGTCTTGTGGGGTATTCCAAGAATGCAATGGTTAGTACCTACCAAATGTACTCCAAGGAAGAATAACTGGTAAACCGGCAACAAGCTCATGGGCTCCCAAGTGTCACTGATGCACGTGGGGAACAAAGGCTAGCCTATCTGGTGTGAACCCACGGAAGAGCTACTGTTGCACAAATTGCTGATAAAGTTATTGCTGGCTATGATAGAATGGTGTCAGCAAATAAAGTGTATTGCAGCTCGCTGCGTAGCTGCAAACTGGTTAGAGTGCCCATGTTTACCTCTGTCCACTACCAAAAGCACCTACAATGGGCACGTATGCTTTAGAACTAGACCATGGAGCAACGGAGGAAGGTTACCTGGTCTGATAAAGCACATTTTCTTTTGGATGTGCTATAAAAGCAACAATCAGTGGTCATGTGTAATGCAGATCTGTAATGATGTCACAGTCAATAAGCAGAGTACAAAATGAGGCCAATATCCTGTTAGATTAATTCTTCAGGTTATTACGGTCGTGTAGATACCTAATATGTGTAGGTTTTTTGTTTTTACTTAGTGTAGGGGCAATAAAATGTATTTTATTCAAAATAATGACTTTTTTTGGGGACTTTTTTTTATTTATTTATTTGTTTTGGCCATTTTTTTTTTTAATCCCATTAAGGGATAACTTTATTTATAACTTTATTTTTTACTAATAATGTATTCGCATACTCCTGTATGCTAAACATTACACTGTGTCACTATGACACAGGCTGCTGATCGGGCAGCACATAGCGTGCCCGAACAGCAGGCAAACGGAGCAGACAGCCCTGGGGTCCTTTGCAGGTCCCCAGGACTGACTGCAGAGGGATTCCCCGGTGTTTGATTGCATCACCGGAATGTCGTTGATGCGATCAAAGAGGGGAATTCCCTTTGATCATGGCGCTGTCACGGACCGTGGCAATCAAAGGGTTAAACAGCTGGGGTCCGAATGTTTTCCGACCCCAGCTGTGCTCAGGAGGCTCCTCTGAGATCAGGGGCTGTTAGTTACAGCTCCTGCTTAGAGGATGAGCACTCACACGAGCGCTCATCAGCCTCAACTACAGCGACGCCAAAAGACGTCATTGTAGGCTGGGGACCTGCACCGCCTGCCGTCAAAAGACGGTGGGCGGTTTATTAAGGGGTTAAGGTCTCATGCACACTTCCGTCGGCCGTTGTACGGCCGATAATGATGGTCCGGTCACACGCGGGCTGCACACGGATGGCTTCCGCGTGCAGCCCGTTGTTTCACGGATCAAATTCAGTGCAAAGGCAAGACTGTTCGGTCAAAAACGGGCAGGAGTAGGACCTGCACTACTTTTGACGGAACGGCCGCACGGTTCCGTTAAGACAACAGAAGTGTGCATGGCCCGATTGAAATGAATGGGTTCAGGGTGTTATCCGTGACAAATATTTACAGGATTTCACCCTGAAGAAAAAAAACTGAAGTGGGCATGAGGCCTTAGGAGTTTATTACCCCATTACTATGGCACCACTGTCTTTAACTGGTTGTGCAGGATTAGAAAACCATGGCTGCTTTATTCCAAACACAGCACCACAATTGCCCACAGATTGTGTGTGGTATTGCAGATCAGTCCCTTTCACTTTAATGGACCTGAGCTGCACTACCACACACAACCTGTAGACAGGTATGGTTGAAAGAAAGCAGCCATGTTTTACTAATCTTGTACAATCCCTTTCATTTTCCTGTACTGTGAATACTCTAAAGTCTTCATTACTTCTGTACTGTGAAATGCTTTATCCTTGTATTATGATGTGGCTATTATCACCTTTTCTGTGACATCACTGAGCACAGTATTCCCATATTGTGACATTACTGTGTGCAATTACTCTTTTCTATGATTTAATCTTGTTTATTATCCATGTACTATACAAAATGTAAAGTCAGTCAGGACTTTGCAAAGGTGAAATAAATGTTCAGGTTCAAATGTGCTGCATTAGCAGACAACCGCAAAATACAGCAGCATACTTCTAGCTAAGGCCCTGTTCACATCTAGTTTTTTTCCCTAAACCTAGCATGTCCATAGGGCTCCATTAGCCTAAAGGAGGCCAAAAGAGTGTCCTTTTGGCCTTTCCCAGGCTGGTATATGTCGATATACATTTTCTTAACCCCTTCCCGCTGCAGACATTTTTTGGATTTTCGCTTTCATTTTTCCTCCCCACCTTCCAAAAGCCGTAACTTTTTTATTTTTCAATCAATATTGCCGTATTAGGGCTGTTATTTTATTTCACCATATAATGTATTGGGAAAATGGAAAACAAATATTTGTGGGGTGGAATAGGAAAAAAAAACAGCGATTCCTCCATATTTTGGGTCGTTTTATTTTTACTGTATTTACCGTGCAGTAAAAACGGCATGTTAACTTTATTTTACAGGTAAATACGATTACAGCGATACCAAATTCATATTGTTTTTTTATGTTTTACTACTTTTACAAGGAAAAAACTGGTTGGTAAAAATAAAATTTGTCGCCATATTCTGAGAGCCATAACATTTTTATTGTTCCGTCGATTTAGCGGTATGAGGGCATATTTTTTGTAGTTTCTATTGGTACCATTTTGGGGTACATGAGATTTTTTGATCACTTTTTATTTCATTTTTTTGTGGGAGATGAGGGAGATGAAGTGACCAAAAAACAGCAGGGTCTTATATATTAGTAACCACCAATAGGTCACCCCATTTTAAAAACTTCACCCCTCAAAGTATTCAAAACAGCATTTAGAAGGTTTCTTAACATTTTAGACGTTTTACAGGAATTAAAGTATAGGTGACATTTTCAAATGTCATTTTGTTTTGCAGAAATTCATTTATAATCTATTTTTTTTTTGTAACACAGAAAGTTTTACCAGAGAAATGCAACTCAATATCTATTGCCCAGATTCTGCAGTTTTTAGGAATATCCCACATGTTGTCCGAATGTGCTAATGGACTGAAACAATGGCCTCAGAAGCCAATGAGCACATAGAGGATTTTATTAGAAAATATTTTAGGCACAATGTCAGGTTTGAAGGGCTCTTGCGGTGCCAAAACAGTGGAAATCCCCCAAAAGTGACCCCATTTTGGTAACTACATCCCATTGAGGAAATTATCTAGGGGTATAGTGAGCATTTTGACCCAGCAGGTTTTTTGCAGAAATTATTGAAAGTAGGCCGTGAAAATGAAAATCTACATTCTTTCAAAGAAAATGTAGGTTTATCTAATTTTTGCTTTTTTCCACTAGGACTAAAGGAGAAAAAGCACCACAACATTTGTAAAGCAATTTCTCCCGAGTAAAACAGTACCCCACATGTGGTCATAAACAGCTGTTTGGACACACAGCAGGGCTTAGAAGGGAAAGAGCTACATTTGGCTTTTGGAGCTCAAATTTAGCAGGACTGGTTTGCGGAGGCCATGTCACATTTGCAAAGCCCCTGAGGGACCAAAACAGTGAAAACGTCAAAAAAGTTACTCCATTTAGAAAACTACACCCCTTGAGGAATTCATCTAGGGGTGAAGTGAGCATTTTGACCCCACAGGTGTTTCATAGATTTTATTAGAATTGGGCAGTGAAAATTAAAAAAATATTTTCTTCAATAAGACGTAGTTTTAGCTCAAAATTTTTCATTTTCTCAACAAATAAAGGAAAAAAAGAACCCCCAATACTTGTACATCAATTTCTCCCGAGTATGGCAATACCCCATATGTGGTCATAAACTGCTGTTTGGGCAAACGGCAGGGCTCAGAAGGGAAGGAGCGCCATTTGGCTTTTGGAGTACAGATATTGCTGGATTGGTTTCTGGGCACTATGTCGCATTTGCAAAGTTCCTGTGGGACCAAAACAGTGGAAACCCCCAGAAGTGACTCCATTTTGGAAACAACACCCCTCAAGGTATTCACGTAGGGGTGTAGTGAGCATGTTAACCCTGCAGGTGTTTGGCAGAAATTAGTGTGCACTCGAGTGAAAATTGGATTTTTTTTCCATAGATATACCAATATGTGGTGCCCAGCTTGTGCCACCATAACAAGACAGCTCTCTAATTATTATGCTTTGTTTCCTGGTCTTAGACACACCCTACATGTGGCCCTAATCTTTTGCCTGGATATTCGACCAGGCTCAGGAGTGAAAGAGCACCATGTAAAATTGAGGCCTAATTTGGCTACTTACACAGTATTGGTTCACAATTGCAGAGTCTCTGATCTGAAATAATAAAAGAAACCCCTGACGAGTGACCCTATTTTGGAAACTGCACCCCTGAAGGCATTTATTAAGGGGTGTAGTGAGCATTTTCACCCCACAGGTCATTTCCATAAATGATTGCGCTGCGGAAGGTGCAAAATAAAAATTTAAATTTTTCCCTAGATATGCCAATTCAGTGGCAAAAATGTTGTGCCCAGCTTGTGCCACTGGGGACACACACACCAAAAATTGTTAAAAGGGTTCTCCCGGGTATGGCGATGCCATATATGTGGAAGTATACTGCTGTTTGGGCACGCAGTAGGGTTCAGAAGGGAGGTAGCACCATTTGTCTTTTGGAGCGTGGATTTTGCTTGGTAATAGTTTGTTTGAGTACTAGGGTATGTGCACACACACTATTTACGGACGTAATTCGTGCGTTTTAGCCCCGAATTATGTCCGAAAATGCGCCTCAATAGCGTCGGCAAACATCTGCCCATTCATTTGAATGGGTCTTACGATGTTCTGTTCAGACGGTCATTTTTTTTACGCCCCGCTGTCAAAAGGCGGGGCGTAAAAAAGACGCCCGCGTCAAAGAAGTACCTGTCAGTTCTTGGGACGTAATTGCAGCTGTTATTCATTGACTCCAATGAAAAGCAGCTCCAGTTACGTCCGTATTGGACGCGGCGTTCAAGCGCCTGCACATGCCGTTACGGCTGAAATGACGGGGCTGTTTTCTCCTGAAAACAGCCCCGTAATTTCGGCCGTTACGGACGCTGTAGTGTGAACATACCCTTACTGATGTTTCCGTTTATAATGTGCGGCATATGTGAGCTGGGCAGAGTACATGGGGCATAGTCAGGTGGTATAATAATAAGGTAAAAAAATAAATAAAAATAATCCATAGATGTGTGTTACACTGTCTGCACAGGCCGTTGTCGCACTGATAAATGTCCTTCCTTATCCCACCTTTTGGTTCACACTTGGCACTTTTGCTGGGAAGTATTGTCCTGGTATAATACGGGCACCCTCGCTTCCAGCAGATATGTTTGTGCACTCCCCTTGAAAGAGAAGAAATGTTCTCCTCGGGCTACACAACTGGATATTTTTCTTTCCTGACGTATTGGAGCCTTAACTAATTTTATTTTTTCACAGACGTAGTGGTATGAGGACTATTTTTTTGCAGGATGAGCTGTAGTTATTATTGGTACCATTTTGGGGTACATGCGACTTTTTGATCACTTTTTATCCTTTTTTTTTTGGGAAGCAAGGTGATAAAAAAACAGCAATTCTGGCATCTTTTTTTAGTTTTTATACAGCGTTCACAATGCGTTATAAACTACATGTTAACGTTATTCTGCGAGTCAGTACGATTCCGGCGATACCTAATTTATAGCACTTTTTTATGTTTTAAAACTTTTTGCACAATAAAATTACTTTTGTAAAGAGAATGTATTTTTTCTGTCGCCAAGTTGTGAGAGCCATAACTTTTTAATTTTTTAGTCGATGGAGCTGTATGAGGGTTTGTTATTTGAGAGACGAGTTATAGTTTTTATAGGTATCATCTTTGGATACATGCGACTTTTTCATCACTTTTTATTTACATTTTTGGAAGACAAAGTGACCAAAAAAACAGCAATTATTGCAGTACTTTTTAGATTTTTTTTACGGCGTTTACTACGCGGGATAAAGAACATAATATTTTTATAGTTCAGGTCGTTACGGTCGCAGCGATACCAATTATGTATGGTTTATTATTTTTTCAATAATAAATGACTTGATAAGGGAAAAGGGTGATTGTGTTTTATTTTATTACTTGAAACTTTTATTGTATTTTTTACAATTTTTATTTTTTAATTTTTACACTTTTTTTTACACTTTTCTTTAGTCCCACTAGGGGACTTGAAGATCCAACTGTTTGTTTGATGTTCTAATACACTGCACTACCTATGTAATGCAATGTATTGGATCAGTTGTTCACTAACAGCAAGCAGATCAGACTCCACCTCTGGGCGGGGCCTAATCGGCTTCCGTAATGGCAGACAGGAGGCCATTGTTAGGCCTCCTGTTGCCATAGTAGCAGTCGCCAGCCTTGCCATCTTATGGCAGGCTTCCGATTTGCTACAAACCGCTAAGATGCAGCGATCACAATGCATTGCTGCATCGAAAGTGTTATTGGCAGGAATCGGAGCTAGCTTCGGTTCCTGCCGATACAGCGGTGTGTCCGCTGTAACATACAGCGGACACCCACTGCTGAGGATGCCGGCTCAGCTTCTGAGCTGGAAGCTGAGCAGGCACCATCTTGGCGATGGTACCGGAAGCCTTTTAGGCATAGGAGGCTTCCATTTCTGGCAGACCGGGAGGTAAGTATTGGGCCTCCGATCGCATTTGCAGCCACCGGTAACCCAGCGATCATGTTGCCTGGGTGCCGGTGGCTAAAAACTCCTCACATACTGCGATCTCTATTGAACGCAGCATCTGAGGGGTTAATCGGTCGGATCAGAGGCTAGCTCCGGTCCTGGCTGATACCTCAGAGTGCCAGCTGTCACATACAGCTGGCACCCGGCGGTGATGGCGATTGGCTCATCTCCTGAGCTAGCTCCATCTCCTTCACGTATAGTTAAGTGGAAATGCGTTAAAACACAGTTCCCATCACGTAACTGTACGTGATTGGGCGGGAAGTGGTTAAATGCTGCATTCGCTATTGACTGCAGCATTTAACAGGTTAAATTAACGGGATCGCCCTCCGCTTGTTACCTGGAAGTGTCGGCTTTATACATAGGAGAGCTAGGGAATTTTTTTGTGGTATAATTTTGATTTGTTAAACTAACTACACTAAATTACAAAGGGAAAACATAAGGAAATTTGTATTTTTCTTCAGTTTTTCCATTTCCCCAATATAAAACAAAAGGCTTTACCGATTCCTCATGTGGTAAGGTATAATTGTGTGCATTATCCATCTAGAGGGCTATCCTTTGCGTTTATCACGCCTGTGATGAGATTATTATCCAGTTTCTGTGACATAACTATAAGAATTACTCCTATGCAGTGACATGAATTTTCAGGGGTAGTAACTATATGAAGTGCAGAAGTTGCAGACATTCCGGAGAACTCATGCTTGTGGAGTTCATCTATCATGGAAACAAAGCCAATTGGAAACAAAGTGGCTCAGCACTCACCTAACACTTCTGCTGTTTTGTCTTAGCGATCAGTGGGGGTCTCAGTGCTCGGACCCCCATTGATCAAAACTTCTGACATGTTAAGTTACACTTTTAAGAGGACACTAGTACAGTCCTGGCTAAAAATGTTGAAACTGACACAAATTTTGGTTTTCACAAAGTTTGCTGCTTCAGTTTTTATAGTGACAATGTGCATTAACTCTAGATTGTTATGAATTGCAAAGTCATTCCTTGCCATGAAAATGAACTTAATCAGCCCTGCCACGAAATGACCTGCTAATATAATTTCAGTAATCCTCTTGTTAGTTCAGGAGAAAGTGTTAATAAGGACAATGCAGCTGATATCACCCTATCATGCTGATTGAATTATAAGAGCAGACTGGTTGCTTTAAAAATGGGATGGTGCTTCAAATCATTGAGTTCTTCTGTTAACCATGGTTACCTCCAAGGAAACATTTGCAGTCATCGTTGTTTTTCATCAAAAAGGCTTTACAGGCAAGGATATGGCTGCTTGTAAGAATGCCCCTAAATCAACCATTTATCGGATCATCTTGAACTTTAAAGAGAGAGGTTTAATTGCAGTGAATAAGACTTCAGGGCACCCAATAAAGTCCAGCAAGTGAAAGGACCGTCTCCTAAAGAGGATTCAGCTATGGGATTGGTTTAATACCAGTGCAGAGCTTTCTCAGGAATGGCAGCAGGCAGGTGTCAGTGCATCTGCACACACAGTGAGGCGAAGGCTTTGGAGGCTGGCCTGGTGTCAAGAAGGGAAACAAAGAAGACATTTCCCTTTTTAGAAAAACATCAAGGACAGACTGGGATTCTGCAGGAAGTACAGGGGTTGGACTGCAGAGGACTGGGGTAAAATTAGCTGTTTAAGGCATCTGGAAGAATGATTGTCCGGGGAAGAAAAGGTGAACTCTACCATGAGTCCTGCCAACAGTAAAGCATTCTTAAACCATTCATGAAATGTTTGGGTCCTTGGCCAAGAAACTCCCCAGATCTCAATTATATTGAGAACCTGTGGTCAATTCTCAAAAAGCAGATGGACAAACAAAAACAGGCCATATAATCCGTACAGACAGCAATACTTCAATATATCCCACAATGGGATTGTAAAGGATTTGCCAGACACAGGTTCTGTGTCGACGCCCGTGGGAAATCAGTCTGCACCTGCTCCTATGTCTGTGAGACTGACTCCATCTTCCACCACTCTGGATGGCAGGCTTAGGAGTGGGAGAGCCTATCACAGCCTGGCCGGACGGAGCTAGTTCCCGCCCACTGTCTATTTATACCTGCCTTTCCTGTTCCTCCTTTGCCTGTGATTCTTCTATGCTTGTTTCCTGGCTTGCTGCTGCTGCTTGTACTACTGATCCTCTGCTTGTTATTGACCTTGGCTTTCTGACCACTCTCCTGCTCAGCGTTTTGTACCTCGCTCTCTCCTGGTTTGACTCGGCTCGTTCACCACTCTTGTTGCTCACGGTGTTCCGTGGGCAGCTGCCCCGTTTCCCTAGCTTCTGTTTACCCCTGTCTGTTTTGTCTGTCTTGCACTTACTGAGTGTAGGGACCGTCGCCCAGTTGTACCCCGTCGCTTAGGACGGGTCGTTGCAAGTAGGCAGGGACTGAGTGGCGGATAGATTAGGGCTCACCTGTCTGTCTCCCTACCCCGTCATTACAGGGATATATTTAAGTATTGCTGTCTGTACGGATATTTTATATAAGGCCTGATGAAGATGCCGGTGCGGTATTGAAATGCGTAGCCTGGATTACAATAAATAGTTATCTATCATGTGCATTCCTTATAATTAAGTAGCAGCGCCGCTTATGATCCACTTTTTTTTGCATTCATATTTTGTTATAATTGTGGTGGCCAATTGGTCTAACCGGCTTTGGATCTCAGCAGTAGCACTTTCTACAACCAGCAGTCTTGCTCAATTGTTGGCGTGCTTATCCATCTGATCTTTGGTGAGCATTTATTTGTCTTGAATTGACTGTACCGCCTTAGATTTACCTACACTATGTGACGCCATGCTCTTTTTTTCTATATTTCTCAACACTGTAAATATCGAGTCTTTGCATAAACTTGAGGTATTTGTCAATAAAAGATTTAAACATATATGTAATTATACTGACAGAATACCAGTACAGCAAAAAGCGCACCCACATCCAGACTTGGCGCAAGCTGTCAGACTAGGCAAGTGATGGCAAACTCACCCTGCGACGTCCCTGCAGACTGGGGCCCTGCCTGCCTTAGGCGATTATTCCGCTACCTGGATCCTGCTAACAGACCCTGAGTGATCCTGCAGGTGAAAGGGAAACTTGCTTTCACCTGGCAGCTGCCGGTAGATGGAGCGGACAGGTAGAGTAGTCAGACAAGCCGAGGTAATAACAGAGAAGTAACGTAGTACAATAAAACAGAAGAACATTCAGGCAGTCTGAGGTCTATAAATCAAATGGGGTACACAATCGGAATACAAGAGAATATGCAGGAGAGCCGGAGTGAGAACAAGGTAACAATAAACAAATCTCACAGAAGCCCAAGAGCAAATTAGCCACAGCAAGTAATGACAATCTCTGGATAAGAGGTCTAGGACCAGGGTTATTATACTAGTATATGAGGCTAATTAGATGATTGAGAGAAACAGCTAAGAAAAACATTCAAGATTTTAACTACCTTTCAGACCAGGTCTGAGAACAGGGAATGTGACAATATGAAATGCTTATAATTGTACTTCAGTATTCCATACAAAGATCTGACTAAAATATCTAAAAACACTGAAGCAGCAAACTTTGTGAAAACCAAAATTTGTGACAGTCCCAACTTTTGGCCAGGACTGTACTATAAAGTTAGTAGGTTTTGAGGACCAGGAACTGCACCTCTGGGTCCCAGGTCATAGAACCCTACTGATATAATCTTCAGCATTTCTAATTAACCTGTCAGAATACTATAAAAGTGGGAAAACCCCTTTAAATTGTGTTTAAAAAAAATGACTCATTGTACAAGTTTTTCTGCAATAGCTTTTGTATGTTAGTCAAGATACATTTAGACTATAATAACAGCGGGTTGAAAGCTCACACCTTTTTTTTTGTTTTAACACTGAACACACCGACGAATGTCTCAGCTGACAATGGAGAGTAACTGCCTGCTCTTTGCACAATGACAAACTTTTTTCAACTTTTATAAAGCGTGCAGTAAAACATCAGAGGATTTCATTATCTCATGCCTGCATACATTATAGCAGTAATAATTAATTTCCCTTTCAATCAGCAGATTTAGAGATAAGCCACCACATTTCAGGCAGCACAGTGAACAGTGTGCATTCAGTGGATAGTTAGCTGAAATATATCTAGATCTGATGACTACGAATAAAGAGAAAACTATGTAAAGTTATTTTCATGTGCAGTAATAATTAGAAGTTCAGAAAAATGTAACATTGGCTGGAAAATTATAAGTAGAAAAGAAACCTACAGTAAAAAAATGTAATAAAATATATACGCGCTGCCAAAAAAAGCTCTCAGCCGTCAAGGCACAGACTCTACCATGCCACTGAAGGTGTCCTGTAAGTTGCGTGGTGGGGCCCCCATGGATCAAACTTATTTTTCCAGCACATCCCACAGATTCTTAATCAGATTGAGATTTGGAGTAATTGGAGGCCCAGTCTTAACTTCAAACTCTTTATCATGTTCCGCAAACCATTCCTGAATAATTTTGGCAGTGTGACAGGAGCATTATCCTGCTGAAAGAGACCACTGCCATTAGGGCATACTGTTTCCCTGAAGGTTATACTTGGTCTGCAACAATGTTTAGGTAAGTGGTACCTGTAAAACAACCTTCACATGACTCCCAGGACCCAAGATCCGCAACATTGCCCAGTGAATTGCGCTGTCCCTGTCGGTTTGTCTTCTTCCCATAGTGCATCCTGCAGCCATTTCTTCCTCAGGTAAGCATTGCAAACGCACTTAACCTTCCACATGATGTAAAAGAAAACATTATTCATCACACCAGGCCACCTTCTTCCATTGCTCCATGGTTCAATTCTGATGCTAATGTGACTATTGTAGGCATTTTATGCAGTGAACAGAGGTCAGCATGACTGATTTTGGGATATTCAGCAGCAAATGCAGCAAGCCGCAATGTACTGTGTGTTCTGACACTTTTCTATCATACCCAGCAATAACTTTATCAGCAATTTGTGCAACAATAGCTCTTCGGTAGGATCAGACCAGATGGTCTAGTCTTCAATCACCACGCCCATTAATAGGCCTTGGGCACCCATGATTCTATCGCCAGTTGTACTTTCTTGAACCACTTTCGTAGGTACTAACCACTGTATACCGGGAACACCCAAGACCTGCCAATTTAGGGATGCTAGGGATGCTCTGATCTAGTCGTCTAGCTATCACAACTAGTCAAATTTGCACAGATTCTTGCGGTTGCACATTTTTCCTGCTTCCAACACATCAAGATCAAGAACTGATGGTTCACTTGCTGTCTAATATATCCCACCCCTTTTTAGGCACTATTGTAACAAGATAATCTATGTTATTCTCTTCACCTGTCAGTGGTTTTAATGTTATGGCTGTATGGAGTACATGAACAGTATTATACAGACTACATGTATAGCTTCATCTATTTAATGCTAGGGCTCCATCGTGACTTATTGCATGCATTGTTTTGCGATACAATCTCACACAGCAAAATTGCATGTGATAATATAGGGGAGTCAGTTTTCAATATTGCATAAAATCAAGAACACATACTCATACCTCCCAACCGTCGTGGATCCGGCGAGACAGTACCGATTTCTCACCGGGGTCCCGCCGTCCCAGGCGGTCTGCAAAATGTCCCGCTGGGTGCTGCAGCTGTATCAAAACGGCTGATCGCTGCTGACAGGCGCCCTGCATGCCAGATTACCGCAGCAGCGATCACAAGAAGGCAGGAGTCTTGCGGCGGTGTTCTCACTGGGATCGATGCCGGCACGGGAGTGGACCAGTCCAGTCACCTGACCTGTCATCTGATCTCACCAGTCAGGTGACAGGTCAGGTGACTGGACTGGTCCACTCCCGAGCCGGCATTGACGCCAGTGAGAACGCCGCTGCAAGACTCCTGCCTTCTTCTGACGGTGAGTGACGTCAAAGCAGAGCGGAGAGTGGCAGCAGTAGGCTACCTCTACCGCTCTCCGCTCTGGCGGCATTGTGGCACAAAGTATAAGGGGGTTGTGTTGCGCTACCTACAGGGGGGCTGTGTGTGGAGCTATCTACAGGGGACTGTATCTGCAGCTATCTACAGGGGGGCTGTGTCTGGCACAATGTACAGGGGGGCTATGTGTGGAGCAATCTACAGGGGGGCTCTGGTGGATGATTTTTCCATTGACCGGTAGCAGAGTTACACAACTGGAAAAAAAAAATCCCCATCATGTAATTCTGCTACCTGTCAATTGAAATGTCATCAACTACAGGGTCTCCCTCTTGACTTTCATTGTTCTCAGCCTTTTGGTTTGTCCTGCAGCTGCTGCCGTGATGAGCAAATGTTATACCCAAGTTAGGAAAAGTAACATAAAGACGACATAACCGGATCTATAATATCTGTGATATCCAGACAGTCTAGAGATCCGCAGTGAGTATGTGCGCTTGTTATTTGCAGAAAGATCAGGCCGTGATTTAATGTGTTTATGCAGGATATTGGGCGTGGTTAGGGGCGTGGCTTAAAAATGTCCCTCTTTTACTAATTCAAAAGTTGGGAGGTATGCATACTATTGCATGTAATTTTTATTTTGATCTTTGACAATCTGAAAAAATGTAACATTGTGATCTTTATATCGAACATGCAGAACATCACATGCGCACATGTAATTTCAAATGAGACATACAAGATTACATTACACATAACTTCGCACTGCAATGTAATATGACTGCATTTGTGCAATAATCGCATATGATTTATTACCGTGGGGCCGTGGCCTAAGGCAAAGAGTGCTTGTTTTGGTATAGAAAGGTCTCTGGATTGGCTATAAGGCTAGGTTCACACGTCACGTAAAAATTACACTGTGGAACCAGCCTAAAAATGTGCACCAAAATCTGCAATGAAATCCCTTGTGTTACATATAGATTTTTATTGTTAATTGTGCTGCGGAATTTAGCGGCAGGTTTCACTCATCGCATTGTAATGAAGGAAAGCTGCTTTGAAAATTCATGGTATTTACGCAACAGATGAGGCATGTAGCTGTTTTGAAAATCCGCAGCAAGTTTAGAGTCCACGGCAGATTTTTTTTACACTGAGACTGAAAGAGGCTTGTTAAAACATTGTACTGTTATAACATTGTACTGTACATTTTTGCAGAATTTTGGTACTGATTTCACAACCAAAATTACACAACAAGTAGTAGCATCTGCATGGGGCCACAACCCACGCCCACAAGCAGTGGGTGCTTTTTACAAACTGATAGTTAATGACTGCACGATTTTGCAGGTAATACTGCAGTTTCACCCACAAACCCACTCTTCCATTAACAATCATGTTTTTTGCAGGAAAGACTACTGTATTATAAGCAAAATTGTGCTGCCAATTAACAAGCAACTTGAAAACCCTGCCAACCGCATGTGGACATGGTTTTACCCGCATGCAGCTGCTGCAATGTGGGAAGTACCCTGAGGCTTGAGGAGCACATGCAATTTTTACGCAGTTTTTTATGCAGTTCCAATGCAGCTTTTTTTAGCCAAAGCCAGGAGTTTGGCTTGTGTGTAAATTTTGCCTAAAACCTGGTAAGAGGGCCTTGTTGCTGGTTTGGGAAGAGAATATTTTCTTCCAAAAGGTCTGTATTGAGAAGTAATTCCCCAAATATGGGAGAAAATTGTATTTTCATTTTCACATCTCCAGCATAGAGGCAAAACTGTGGGACAAACCCTAGATCTGGAGTTTTGTACCATCCAGATATTATTGTGTAACTTTTTAGTGTTTCAATTCTAGTACAAATTGACGTAGATGCATTATTAAGAAAATTTAAGGTTTGGGTTTTGTAAAATATGGTGTTCTCCTTTTTCCCGTTTCCCTATGAAAAATGGGTTAATTGATTCATTAGTGATAAGTTTATATAATAGGGAAATGGCATGAACAGAGGAAGTATTAGTTCTGATATAAAGTCTGCAGGCGTTGGGTATATTGTCTTCCAATATCCCAGAAGTGCTGGGATCAATAAATCTGTCATCCCTTACACCCACACAGAGCAAACAAATCAGTTCACCATTCACTACAATAGAACTAGAAAAGAAGAAGAAATAAAATGCACAACCAACAGGAAATATCCGGAGCCAGTAGGCTCCTCTAAGCTATATTACAAAAGATTTAAAGATATCCTCTCCCTTTATATGATCCAATATGTTCATAGTACTATATAGCTCACGTACCTCCTTTTAAAAAAAAAGCCCTCCATGGTACATATCACACTCATACCTATAGAAGGAAAACACCTTATGTTCTTTGCTGTTGACCCATCTTATTACTAAACAACATAATCAAATGATACAAAAAATACAAACAAATTCTGACAAATTTAATAAACGCAGAGCAAGTAGGTTTCATCCCTAAGAGCTTCAATAAAGTCAACTGAAATTCCTAAACTTTCAGGGTTATTTTTACGGCCCTCTCTTGCTTAATTAGCCAATTATCTTTAATTTAGAACCTTAATGAGCTGCTTAAGTATATCACCATGTGATGGTTTAAAGGATAAAAGTAAGGCCTCATGTAGTTCAGCTGAAAAGTGAGCGTCATGCTTCCAAAAACCGGACTGGCATGCTGTCGCAGCCACTGTAGATGAGCAAAACTTGCAACGGACTCCTATGATGCTGCTCAGGTTTGACGCAGAAAAGGCCTTTGAGAAGGTCTCCTGGCCATTTTTACATACGACATTACAGCAGAGGAACTTTGGCTCGGGTTTTAGGAATCTTCTCCAATATATCCAAACTGGCGCGCAAACACAACTTACAGTGAATGGACAAAATACCGACCCACTGGACATTTTTAGAGGCACATGTCAGGGATACCGCCTTTTACATTTACTCTTCGACCTTTCCCTTGACCCTCTTTTATATCACTTACAGCTTATCCAGATCCAATCACATTGCGGCATTTGATTTTGGGTGGCTAGCATAGACCTTCCCAATTTCCATTTCGGTGGTGTGTTGTTTCTCTCACATATCTAGTGGTCTCCATTACAAAATCGCCGATAAATTTATATAATGCAAATATCAATCCTTATATATCAACATTGGAAAAGACTTTGAACAGTTGGAGACATTTGCCCCTATCATATGTGGGAAGAGCCCATCTGCTTAAAATGGTGGATTTCCAAGACTTTTATACCTCTTCATTTCATTACCTATTTAGCTATGTCCTAAAGATGAGAAGCAGATCAATTATTTGTATCACTCGTTTATATGGAAGGGGGGACGCCCACAAAACCCTTAAAACTTAATGGGGGTCTCAACATTTCTAATGTCCTGGCCTCTAATATTGCGGCGTTATTAAGTGGTGCTTTGGATTGGTTACATAATACCTCTTTGTTTACGGACCCTCATAGAGATGGGATTTATAATCCAACTATTGCATTGCCTAATTTACTGCATCAACCACATTCTAAAATTCCGGAAATGCGGAATTCTAAACCATTATTAATCACGACATGGCTAGCATGGCAGAAGGTGAGATTTATAATGTCTCTTCATCCGAATTACTCATTGCTTCTCACTCTGACATATAACCCAGCCTTCCAGTCCGGCACATCACACGGTAATTTCTTTCAGTGGCAACGGGAAGGAATTAAGAACATTGGTCATCTTGTAGATGCCCATAATAAGACTATTCTCACTCTAGATGATCTCAGAAGCAAATATCCTCGGCTAAAAATCACACTTTTTGCATCTACAAGCTTGAAGCTTCATCACTCAGATACTTCCGCACCTGACTCCTCTGGAGTGAAACCCAGCCCTTCGCTCAAAGGGACACACTTCTAAATACTACAAGTTTATACATTGCCCCTTGGATTATCAAGAGTCTCGGGTCGCCATGACTTACTGGTTGTCTGATACTCCACAATTAACAATACCGATGATGCTCTCTGCCCTCAGCTTTAGATGTCTCCCCTCCAGCCTATATACTGAGATGACTTTACGGATCTATCATGGGGCATATATCTCACAAGTCCGGGGGTTTAAAATGACAAAAGTCCCCAATGACAAATGTTTGAGATGTCAGGAGGATTCAGCAAACATTTATCAGTGTCCTTGGGACTGTCAGATAATACAGTCTTTTTGGAAGAAAATACATGCCTTCATTACCACTCATATGGTCACCTATGTCCCGCTTAATCCTATCTGGGCCATTTTTGGGCACATTGAGATGGACACAACTCCTTGCATACTGGGCAATAGAAAGTTATTGTATATGACCTCTGTGGCAGGCCTGAAGACTATTCTGCATACATGGACGCACCCCACACACCCTCCATTCAAAATGTATCTGGAAAAGCTCTCCTTCTTAATGAAAATGGACTGGATGGAGGCTTCAACCAAAAAATAAACTCTTTTTTTGAGAATTGTGAAAGTTTTATTGCCATACCTCCAGTGGACACCCAACAAATTATTAAAACTTGTTTTGAACACACAATATGGTTTCAAGAATGGCTTGTGGAAGGAGACCCACCAATCGTTTAAAACCTTCTTAGGCTTCGTTTACATCTGCGCTAGGGTCCCGTTCCGTCTGAGCTTTCCGTCGGAATGGAACCCTGACTGACACAAGCGGACACCAAATATTTCCGTTTCCAGCACCATTGATTTCAATGGTGATGGATCCGGTGCCAATGGTTTCCATTTGTCTCAGTTGTGCAAGGGTTCGGTCATTTTGACTGAATCAATAGTGTAGTCGACTATGCAATTAATTCCATCAAAACGACGGAAACCCTGCACAAGTTTGGTTTCCATTAGTGTCAGTCAGGGTCCCGTTCCAACGGAAAGCTCAGACGGAATGGGACCCTAGCGCAGATGTGAACGAAGTCTAACTCTGCCCCGCCAAACCATACAACACTACCCTACAGAATGCATAAAATTTATTACATTGTTCCAGGGGAAACCCTAGATAGGAAATGGAATGATTGCATGGGAGTGCCGATAAGTTGCTCTGGGGTCTTGCGGGCCATGAACATATGAGGGACCGACTGGTCCTATATGGAGCAGGTGAGATTTGGTGATGAGATAAGAGAGAATGTTATACTTGTTTTATAATGTTTTGTTTTCTCTTATTATTTTCATTAATTTCTCCAGTAATAAGACATGTGTATAAGTTTCTCTGCAACAATATCTCCCCTTCCCCTTCTCACTCAATCATAGCTACCTAGTCTTTTCTTAGAGCTTAATGTAACAATTTATTGAAAACTCAATGCTATTTCTAGTAGTTTATACTGTATTTGAAATGGTATCTTCACAAAATTTTTACAAGGACATGCTGCTGTTAAGTACACTATGCTTGATTTATGTTTCCCTTCCCTACCCATCATTCTTCCTTTTTGTTTCCTTCCCTATTATGTTTGAAAAAACAATAAAACATTGAAATATAGTACATTTAGCATAATTAACCATATAAATAACTACTATTTACAGGCAGTCATTAAAAGTACTTACGTAGAAGATATTCAGCACTGTCGTGATCGTAATCTGTATCTTCTGGGAAATGATTTATTTTTGCGCACACCCCTCTTTTTTGGCCTAAGTAGGAGTGAAATCATATAAATTATTACACGTTTGAAAATACGATAAAAACAATAAGCTCAAACAATGTAATAGTCTAGTTAATATACAATATAGTTGTTGCTTTTGCGTGGAAAATGTCAGCAAGGGTAAAGTAAGAACTTTGCCTTCATTGACTCCAAAGGGCAGCATTTTGCCAGATTAACAGCCCTTCGCAGCACTTTCCCATCTCAAGTGAGGGGGGGGGGGGGGGTCACTTTTTGCCTCAGGCAGGAATAAAGGCTTTCAGTGATGATTATTTGTTATTACATATATTGAACAATAATAAAAACATTTGCATCTCAGAAGCATTGAAATGGGTACTCTGGATATTTTATAGCCTATCCTTAGGATAGATCATCAATATTACATCGGTGGGAGTCCAACTCCCAGAAACCCTACTGATCAGCTGACTGAAGGGGTCACGTCGACCTAAATCACAACCTCTTCAATGTGTACCAGGCACAGTGCCATACACTTCCGTAGTAGCTGTGCCTGAGACTGCAGCTCAGTCTCATTCACTTGAATGGGACCGAAACTGTCATCCCAGGCATAGAAACTACCGCTGTGCTTGGTAAGCTATGAAGAGGCCACGACACCTTCAGTCAGCTGATCGGCAGGAGTGCCGGGAGTTGGACCCCAATCGATCTAATATTGATGACCTGTCCTAAGGATAGGCCATCAACATATAATGCCTGGGGAACCCCTTTAACTGATAGCCTTAGCAGATCCTCTGAACAAACTGGGAGAACTACAGTTTCCTTCAATAACATTAGTGCAGCCTCATCTAGAATATGCAGTTCAGTTCTAGGCTCCAGTTCATAGAAAGGATGACCTGGAGTTGGAAAAAATGCAAAGAAGAGTAACGAAGCTAATAAGGGGTATGGAGAATCTAAGTTATGAGGAAAGATTAAAAGAATTAAACCTATTTAGCCTTGAAAAAAGACGACTAAGGGGGGACATGATTAAAGAGACTCTGTCACCACATTATAAGTGCCCTATCTCCTACATAAGGAGATGGACGCTGTAATGTAGGTGACAATAATGCTTTTTATTTCGAAAAACGATCTATTTTAAACCACTTTATGAGTAATTTTTAGCTTTATGCTAATGCCCAAGTGCCACTGCACTGGCGATATAGTTATATCGTTATGTGCAGCTGTACAGTATGTACACAAACACTAACATTACTGTAGTGTCCTGATGATGAATATACATCACTACCAGCCTGGACGTGATGTTTATTCAGAATCCTGACACTTCTGAATCTTTTCTGTGAGATTCCAGCAAGGCTAGCGTAATCTCGCGAGATTACGATGTAACCTGTCATTTCAAACGAGATTACGCTTGCCTTGCAGGAATCTCACAGAAAAGATTCAGAAGTGTCAGGATTCTGAATAAACGTTCAATAGAAATGGATGCCTGCCGGCAAAATAGGCCCTTTTTATAAACTATAAGTGAGGTAAAATAACAAAATGTTATTATGCTATTGAAGCAAAAGACACACTACATAGAAATTAAAAGATTCATGTCCACTGCTAACATTGACCAGCGTAGTGTAATGTGTAACGGTGAAGGGATACGGAGTGTCAGCGGCTGCAGCACACTGCACTCAGACCAAGGTTCAATATCAGAAGTCAGCAGTTAACAAGTATTAAAATTTCAGGAAAGCCCCCCCGACATGTTTCACTGCAGATGCAGCGTCTTCAGGGGTATCGGGGCTAATGACGGTGCACCGCGGATTTCTCTGCATTAAATACACGGGAGATTGGCTGCAGCTGTGACCTCGTTCGGGTGGCCGGCCAATAGAAGTCAGAGCTGACGGTCGAGCCTCCACATCCAGGATGGACATAAGAAGGAACGAATAGCAAGTACAGTACAGGGCAGCCAATAAAGTGTAGTCTGGTGGCGCATGCGTAATGGCCCACTACGGGGAAACAGAATATCGCAGTCAGGAGAGGAGTACCACTGAGCGCATGCGCAGAAATCGGCATTTGTGTGCCGGAAGAAATCAAGCTTTGACAGCTGTAAGGAGAGTAAACATGACCCTCCATAAGGGCAGTAGTGTCTAAGATACAAATGCGGACTGGACATTCCAGCAGAGATCGCAAATAGATAGGAGGATGCATGTTTAGTACTGACGTCGTTTAGATAGAATTATTACGATTATGTCAATAGTGACACGTATCAGTGAAGACAGCAACTATCAACAAAAGAGAAAAACCGTAGAAATAGCCATCAAAAAGAAGTAGTTATACGTGTCATTAGTCATAGACAAAATTAATTATACTATAAAGAGGTAGGGAATGATGGGAGGAGGTAGGTAAGTTCTATTCACTGCTAATCAAGCAATGTTAAGAAATATCAACCTAATAAGTATTAGCGTGTTTCCATAAGGAAAAAACACTTATCATGGCTGGCCACCAATGGGTGATCAGACTTTGTCAATGACATGTTCGTAATGGTAAAATAGTAGGACTATAGTGGGTGATAAACACCAAATGTCCAAAAGGTCTGAGAAACGCCGCAAAGGTGAACCCCTCATGACACGTATAACTACTTCTTTTTGATGGCTATTTCTACGGTTTTTCTCTTTTGTTGATAGTTGCTGTCTCCACTGATATGTGTCACTATTGACATAATCGTAATAATTCTATCTAAACGACGTCAGTACTAAACATGCATCCTCCTATCTATTTGCGATCTCTGCTGGAATGTCCAGTCCGCATTTGTATCTTAGACACTACTGCCCTTATGGAGGGTCATGTTTACTCTCCTTACAGCTGTCAAAGCTTGATTTCTTCCACAAATGCCAATTTCTGTGCATGCACTCAGCGGGACTCCTCTCCTGACTGCGATATTCTGTTTCCCCGTAGTGGGCCATTACGCATGCGCCACCAGACTACACTTTATTGGCTGCCCTGTACTGTACTTGCTATTCGTTCCTTCTTATGTCCATCCTGGATGTGGAGGCTCGACCGCCAGCTCTCACTTCTATTGGCTGGCCACCCGAACGAGGTCACAGCTGCAGCCAATCTCCCGTGTATTTAATGCAGAGAAATCCGCGGCGCACCGTCATTAGCCCCGATACCCCTGAAGACGCTGCATCTGCAGTGAAACATGTCGGGGGGGCTTTCCTGAAATTTTAATATTTGTTAACTGCTGACTTCTGATATTGAACCTTGGTCTGAGTGCAGTATGCTGCAGCCGCTGACACTCTGTATCCCTTCACCGTTACACATTACACTACGCTGGTCACTGTTAGCAGTGGACATGAATCTTTTAATTTCTATGTAGTGTGTCTTTTGCTTCAATAGCATAATAACATTTTGTTATTTTACCTCACTTATAGTTGATAAAAAGGGCCTATTTTGCCAGCAGGCATCCATTTCCATTGAACGTTAATTTGCCCGCCAACTATTTGGGTCTTGCTCTCCATTGTTTGATTCTGAATAAACATCACATCCAGGCTGGTAGTGATGTAAATTCATTATCAGGACACTGTAGTAATGTTAGGGCTTGTGTATGTAGCTGCACATAACGATATAACTATATCGCTAGTGCAGTGTAAATGAATGGAGAGAAGTGCATGACGCTGATTGGTCAGCGTTATACACTCCTCTGTACAACGCCCACTTGGTCTAAAGTAAAACACGCCCAGTTGGGCATTAAGAAACTCATTAGCATAAAGCTAAAAATCGCTCATAAAGTGGTTTAAAATAGATTGTTTTTCTAAATAAAAAGCACTGCTGTCACCTACATTATAGTGCCGATCTCCTGATATAGGAGATAGGCCACTTATAATGTGGTGACAGAGCCTCTTTAACTTATATAAATATATGAATGGCACATACAAAAAATATGGTGAAATCCTGTTCCATGTAAAACCCCCTCAAAAAACGAGGGGGCACTCCCTCCGTCTGGAAAAAAAGGTTCAATCTGCAGAGGCGACAAGCCTTCTTTACTGTGAATCTATGGAATAGTCACCGCAGGAACTGGTCACAGTAGCTTCAGTAGATGGCTTTAAAAAGGGCTTAGATAATTTCCTAGAATGAAAAAAGTGCAGAAATGTTTCCCTTCCCTTTTTGCATCCCTTGGTTGAACTTGATGGACATTTGTATTTTTTCAACCGTACTAACTATGTAACATGGGAAGGGAAGCGTTAACTGATTTTAACATATTTCTTGCTCAGAGCTGCACTTGTTATTTTTTCAGAGGTTTGACAATTTTATCTCATATACCCATGGCGATACACAGACCAATGGTTGATAAATTAGGCTATATAATAATCCCAGTTACTGTTTACACTGCTTGTGAATTACTTACAAAATATCCAGGATGCAGGGTTACACAGTTTTTTTTAAGCTGTCTTTTTGGTTTGAAATGTCTTAAAGTAGGTCTTAGACATTTATGACATATCCAGAGTATAAAGCATAAATGTCTGTTTGTTATGGATTCCACCTCAGGGACCCTTCACACTGTCCCGCCTTGTGAGGTCGCCTCACCAGACGGGACAGGAGTTTGGGGGATCTTCGTTCTGGAGTTTCAGACGTGGGACCCGCATCTATCAGACATTTTCCATATGCCATAAATATATAAGTACCCCTTTAACACATTTATGTTAATATTACTTTGGATACAAATTACAGAGATATCTTGATTTATTAATGAGTTTCAATGGATTAGGTGATGTTACCCATTCACAGATTTGAAATATAAACCTTAAAATGTACCAGTTGTTATTTATTTTGCATGAGTCAGTAGTACATGTGAATATATATATATATATATATATATATATATATATATATATATATATATATATATATAAATGTGTTATATATCTTATTAGGGCAAAACTGAATATTTTATTACTTTCCAGCAGCCTGCAATTCTTCTTTTACTGCCTTCAAGATGTCTGTAAATATTCCTCATTCACTAAAAGAAATCTGATTTGTGTAATCCACTAAATGAAGCAGGGGCAAGCTACAACGGTGAGACAGGATATATTCACATTTTCATTATTCATTTTCATTTTTTTGCTTCGTCTTAGGTCAGCAGTGCCGGATCCGTTCCTTAATGGACACTAACGATGCCCGACGAACCCCATTGACTATGGGGCTTGTTGGGTTTCCATCATGGTGTTTATACTATAACCGGACAAAATGGAATGCTGCTCTATTTCGTCTGTGTTTTTTTTTTTAATGGAAATCTAGGACGGAGGCTGCTAATAGAACCTCCAATGCAGATTTGAGCACAACTGAGGGTATGTTCACACGCAGTGTTTTCAGGCGTATTTCGGGGCGTTTACGTCTCGAAAAACACCTG
The DNA here is from genome assembly GCF_050947455.1 of Rhinoderma darwinii. Lineage (NCBI taxonomy): Eukaryota > Metazoa > Chordata > Amphibia > Anura > Rhinodermatidae > Rhinoderma > Rhinoderma darwinii. Next base: position 59,623,390 of record NC_134696.1, on the reverse strand, counting down.
AAAAAATGGAAGCTGAACGCATACAAATATCTGCCCATTAAAATCAATGAGAAAAACAGCATTTAGATGAAACAGGGCATCTTTCTACGCCTCTGTTTCAAAAAACGGAGCGTAAAAAGACGCTCCGTAAAGTAGCATGTCACTTCTTAAGGCGTTTTTTTGGAGCTGATTTTCCATTGAACACTATGAAAAACACCTCATAAAATGCCTCATAAAACGCCTGAAAAGAAGCCTCAAAAGAAGCTCCAAATTTCATTTTCAGCTTCAAAAACGCCTGAAAATCAGAGGCTGTTTTCTTTGAAATCAGCTCCGTATTTTCAGACGTTTTTTGTTAAGCGTGTGAACATACCCTTAGGCTGGGTTCACATGAGCATGTTAAGTCCGTAATGGACGAAACTTATTTCGGCCGCAAGTCCTGGACCGAACACACTGCAGGGAGCCGAGCTCCTAGTATCATAGTTATGTACGATGCTAGGAGTCCCTGCCTCGCTGCAGGACTACTGTCCCGTACTGTAATCATGTTTTCAGTACGGGACAGTAGTTCCACGGAGAGGCAGGGACTCCTAGCGTCGTACATAACTATGCAGTGTGTTCGGCCCGGGACTTGCGGCCGAAATACGTTCCATCCATTACGGACGAAACATGCTCGTGTGAACCCAGCCTTAAACTCAAGGATCGCGTTGCAGCCTCTGTGTGTGAACCTAAAGCTGTGAGAGGGGAGAGGGAACAGCAAGAGCCTGGCAGCTGATTAGTCAGAGCTTACAGCACAGCTCTTCAACTCCACACCAGAAAAAGGCAATTTAGCATAGTTAGGCCTCATTTACACGAGCGTGTGCATTTTGCGCACGTAAAAAACGCAGAGTTTTGCGTGCGCAAAAGGCACTTGACAGCTCCGTGTGTCATCCGTGTATGATGCGCGGCTGCGTGATTTTCGCGCAGCCGCCATCATAGAGATGAGGCTAGCCGACGTCAGTCACTGTCCATGGTGCTGAAAGAGTTAACTGATCGGCAGTAACTCTTTCAGCACCCTCGACAGTGCATTCCGATCACCATATCGAGTAACCTGTTTAAAAAAAAAGAGGTTCGTACTTACCGAGAACTTCCCGGCCGTTGCCTTGGTGACCCGTCCTTGGTGACGCGTCCTTGGTGACGCGCCTCTCTTGACATCTGGCCCCACCTCCCTGGATGACGCGGCAGTCCATGTGACCGCTGCAGCCTGTGCTTGGCTTGTGATTGGCTGCAGCTGTCACTTGGACTGAATTGTCATCCCGGGAGGTCAGACTGGAGGAAGAAGCCGGGAGTTATCGGTAAGTCAGAACTTTTTTTTTTTTTTACACGTTCATGTATATTGGAATCGGAAGTCACTGTCCAGGGTGCTGAACCAGTTTAACTCTTTCAGCACCCTGCACAGTGACTGTCTCCTGCCGGGTTCGGTCAAAACGAGTTCGGCCGAACACGGTAAAGTTCGGTTCGGTCATCTGTAAGACACTCCGTTCGGATGTTTGTAAACAGAAAAGCACGTGGTGCTTTTCTGTTTACATTCAGTTTGACAGCTCTTGCGCGAATCACGCAGTTCGCACGGAAGTGCTTCCGTGCGACCTTCGTGGTTTTCACGCACCCATAGACTTCAATGGGTGAGTGATGCGCGAAAAACGCAGATTTATAGAACATGTCGTGAGTTTTTTTCAGCGCACTCACGCTCAGCAAAACTGTCTGCATGCCCCCATAGAGTAATATAGGTGCATACGACACGCGTGAAAAGCACGCGCGTCGCACGCGCGTACATTACGCTCGTGTAAATGAGGCCTTACGGTAGATTTACACAAGCCAGATTTGTTGCAGGAATTTCTACGACTATCCCATTCATCTGAATGGGGCTTGCAGAAATACATGTGCTTGCCGTCCAAAAAAAAATTTATTCAGATCAAATAAACTGATTTCCAGTCGCAGACATTTCTGCAGTAAGTCTACCGCATGTGGAACCACCCTTAAAGGACTTGTCCAGGATTAAAAAAAGTTAGTTTTTTTTCCAAAAACAGCGTCACACCTGCCCATGGGCTGTGTCTAGTATTGCACCTCTCTCCCATTCAAGTAAATTGGGATGAACTGCAATACAAGCCAATAAACAGGCGTGGTACTGTTTCTGGGAAAACTTGTGTGCATGTTACAGTATTGCCGTTATTTTACCATGACTCGTGTGCAACCAAATGTCGCATTGGAACCCATAGCCTTATAGAAAGAAAATTGACAATTACAGAGATAATTCAAAGTTAGGCCTGATTTACACGAGCGTGTGCGTTTTGCGCGCGCAAAAAACGCTGCGTTTTGCGCGCGCAAAAGGCATTTGACAGCTCCGTGTGTCATCCGTGTATGATGCGCGGCTGCGTGATTTTCGCGCAGCCGCCATCATAGAGATGAGGCTAGTCGACGCCCGTCACTGTCCAAGGTGCTGAAAGAGCTAACTGATCGGCAGTAACTCTTTCAGCACCCTCGACAGTGAGTTCCGAGCACAATATACACCAACCTGTGAATCAAAAAAAGACGTTCATACTTACCATGAACTTCCTGCTTCCTCCAGTCCGGTCTCCCGGCCGTTGCCTTGGTGACGCGTCCCTCTCTTGTCATCCGGCCCCACCTCCCAGGATGACGCGGCAGTCCATGAGACCGCTGCAGCCTGTGATTGGCTGCAGGCTGTGCTTGGCCTGTGATTGGCTGCAGCTGTCACTTGGACTGAATTGTCATCCCGGGAGGTCGAACTGGAGGAAGAAGCCGGGAGTTATCGGTAAGTCAGAACCTCTTGTTTTTTTTACACGTATATGTATATTGTGATCGGAAGTCACTGTCCATGGTGCTGAACCAGTTTAACTCTTTCAGCACCGTGGACAGTGACTGTCTCCTGCCGTCGCGTACCCGAACATTTTTTGCCGGGTTCGGTCAAAACGAGTTCGGCCGAACCCGGTGAAGTTCGGTGCGCTCATCTCTAATTTGACACTCCGTTTGGATGTTTGTAAACAGAAAAGCACGTGGTGCTTTTCTGTTTACATTCATCCTTTTGACAGCTCTTGCGCGAATCACGCAGTTCGCACGGAAGTGCTTCCATGCGGCATGCGTGGTTTTCACGCACCCATTGACTTCAATGGGTGCGTGATGCGCGAAAAACGGACGATTATAGAACATGTCGTGAGTTTTACGCAATGCACTCGCGCTGCGTAAAAATTCACGCATCGTCTACACTGCCCCATAGACTAATATAGGTGCGTACGACACGCGTGAAAAGCACGCGCGTCGCACGCGCGTATATTACGCTCGTGTAAATGAGGCCTTAAGGTAAAGACTCAAAATGTGCGGTTTACACACAACATTTCTGGCTGCACTACATCTAAAACACAACTACAACTGCCTAATGAGGGATTTGGATTTACGAAGTTAAATTAATCAGAATTCTGTATCAATTTGCGCAAAATAAAATGGTGTACATGCCATGGGCCACTCTTTTTGCTAGACCATTTTGAAAGGTGTGTAGAAATGGAGGAATGGCGGGGAATGGCTTAGAGGAGTTTTAAAATACACCAAATTGTGCCAAATTGTTATTTCAAAATATTGGTTTAAAGTAAGCCAAGCAAGAGGTGGTATAAGAAAGAGAAAAGTGTCTAACATGTCTAGCAAAATGCGCCAAATTTATCTTACAGCATGTGCCACTGCAATTATTTGGTCCAGCTTCTACCTGCCCCGTCTAGTTTTAACCCTTTCACGCCGCAGCCCTTTTTCAGATTTTTATTTTCGTTTTTCCCTCCCCACCTTCCAAAGGCCATAACGCCTTTATTTTTCCGTCGATATAGTACTAGGGCTTGATTTTTGCGGGACAAGTTGTAGTTTTACGTAACACCATTTATGTTGCCGTATAATGTACTAGGAAACGGGGAAAAAATTATTTGTGGGGTAGAAAATGAAAAAAACAGCGATTCCGCCATGGTTTTTTGCGCGCCATTTTTACGGAATTCACTGTACAATTAAAACAACATGTTAATTTTATTCTATGGGTCAATACGATTTCGCCGATACCAAATATGTGTAGTTTCTTCTATATTTTACTACTTTTACAAGTAAAAACCTAAGTGTAAAAAAGAAAATTTATTTTGTTTCGCCAAATTCCGAGAGCCGTAACTTCTTTATTTTTCCATCGATTAAGTTTTATAAGGGCTTATTTTTTTGCGGGATGAGCTGTCGTTTTTAATAATACCATTTTGGTGTAAATGTGACGGTTTGATCACTTTTTATTTCATTTTTTGTGGGAGATTAGGTGACCAAAAAATAGAGATTCTGGCGTTTACAATTTTTTTTTTTTTTACAGCGTTCACCGTGCGGGTTAAATAGTGACATATTGTGATAGTTCAGACTTTTACGGATGCGGCGATACCAATTATGTTTACTTATTTAATTTTTTACTATGCTCTAGGAGGAAAATGGGAAAAGGGTTTTTTTTTGAACTTTTAATTTTTAATTTTTTTTTACACAAAAAAAACTAATTTATTTAACTCATTTTTAAATATTTTATTAGTCCCCAGTAGATCGCTTGCACGATATACTGCAATACTAATGTATTGCAGTATATCGTGATTCTGAAAGTCTCCCATGAAGCCCTGCCGGAGGCAGAGCTTCATAGGAGTACCAAGATGGCGGACCTGGGGTACTTCATCAGACCCCCAGGCAGTCGTGTGAACCAACGGCTCCCTTCGATCTCGCTGTGGGGGGGCCGTTGAGACGTTACAGGGGGTCGCCCCCCTGTTTTTAGTAATTTAAATGCCGCGATCTCTATTGAACGCAGCATTTAACGGGTTAAATCCCGCTCGTAACCCCGAAGTTTCGGCTGTAACACACAGCCGACACACTCGCTCTATGGAGCGGACTCAGCCCGTGAGCCCGCTCCATAATCCCCCACCCGGCGTGCGCCGTATATATATACGGCGGATGTCGGGAAGGGGTTAAGCAGTCTAATAAAGTATTAATAAATTTCCCCTCGGTATCTGTAGTCAATGGTAAGGAAAGAGAGTGTGAGCAGCACAGCAGAACAAGAGAAACCTCCAGGGCCCAGATGGGTGCCGACCTCCAGGGATCTGACTTTGTACATCCCACAATGTCCGAACAAGAAGTAGAAAAGAGAGGCAGCACTCCAAACAGATGTCGTCAGAAAAGTGGATTTATTCTCCCATCAGTGCAGTAAACAGTGCAACGTTTCAGCTGCTCAATACAGCCTCAATGCATGCTGGACAAAGGCTGAAACGTTGCAGTGTTTACTGCACTGATGGGAGAATAAATCCACTTTTCTGATGACATCTGTTTGGAGTGCTGCCTCTTTTTTCTACTTCTTGTGTAGTCAATGGTAGTTACTCAAACACAGAGAACCATCCCTGATATAGACAGGAAGTAGCAAGATGGTGCCTGAGTCTCGCACAAGCCAGATGTTTATACACACATGGTGGTATCTGAAGAAGCAGTGGCTATTTCACAAGAATTCCAAAAATGATCCCTTTTTGGGTGTTTATACACACACGGAGGTAGAGGCAATGCTTTGTTAACAAGTGGTGCAAAACCGCCACAACTACTTGTGACAGTGATAGAGTGCCTGATCGTCCTGGAAAGTGAAGAAGCAATGGCTTTATACAAATGTATATTTGAAAAAAATTGGCACTTGGACACAAACTGATGTATAACTGCTTGACTTAGGTATATGCAAAACAATGAGTGATGTCATGTTCATGACGTCTGTATCAGCAGGCAGCGGCACGCCTTCAGCACCAAGATTTAAATTAAAATCTATTTATTTGAAAAAAAAATTTCACTTGGACACAGACTGAAGTATAACGGCTCTATATAAATGCTTGACGCAGAACAATACGCCAATTTTTGGTCACACTATTAGATATATGTAAAACAATGAGTGCTGTCATATCCGTGGCATCTGTATCAGCAGGCAGTGGCACGATATCTGCATCAAGTTTAAAATTAAATTCAAATCTATGTATTTGAAAAAAAATTGTCACTTGGACATAGACTGAAGTATAATGGCGCCATATAAATGCTTGACACAGAATACGCCAATCTTTGGTGGCACTATTTAATATTTTGTGAATGATGTGACGAAGATTGGTGATTCACAAATTATTGTAAGAATTGAATAGCTGCAGCAGCACAATGAAAGGCATTATGGAGAAGCCCACTCCAACCACCGCTCAAATTCATGTGATCACTCTTCTCTGACTTTTTAAGCGATTCGTACAGGACAAATCCCAAAAGTTTCAGATTTGAGAAAATTTGTAACAAATTTGATTTCTGTAGAATTGATTGGCTTATCTCTAGTCATCATTGCAGAAGTGATACCATACTTCAGAATTCTAATGGAGTTGAGTGTTACTATTGTTCTATTTGTGGAAATAGAGTTGTGAAAAAACGAGTCATTAAACTAACAACTCATGATCTGTGAGGAAAAGCTGTGATTCAAAAGCAAATACTGGACAGATTTGAAACACTTGGAACTTTGGCTCAACTGTTGAGTTTGTAAAGAAAGCTATGTTTAGTGTACTCTATATTGCATGGAAGGCAAAAAGGACATAGGTCCCCAACCTTGTGTACCTTGTGAGTCCCATTCAACTTTGAGTGGTGGTCGTGAGCCACATTAAAAAAAAAAGAAACAATTTAAACGTTGAGAAATCATGAAATTGAAAACATTTGCAGATATTTTAGTATGAAATTTAACACACTGGCACTATACCATGCAATTTGGCATTTTAGGGGATATATGTCTGCAATATTGTCAGTGAGGATGTCGTTTTGTAACCAGTGTATATGGTCATAACTCATAACCTATGGCGAGCTACAAAGCTAGGGATCGCTTTTTCAATTCACAGCAAGCAAAACAAAGATAATTTCATCTTTTAACAAATAAACGTATGTATATTTCCTTTTTATGATACCACATTATCCATTTTCGACTATAGGGTCAGGTATAGATAAGTAGGCAGTGCAATGGTAAGGGAGTGCAATTCATGAATTAAAAAAATATGAAAAATATTGCTCTGCCTCTCCAATTGGACACTTAATTTACATATGATGTCAGGGCTTAAAAGCTATATATCTTAGCCACTACCTACACTAGCCGTCAGCGCAGTGAAAGTGAATGGAGTAGGCGGGCACAGCTGATGACCTTACTTACCGGAGTCTTTCTGCTTCACCAGACATATTTATTTTTTTCATTTTAATGTCTCAACCAGTGTTTATTATACTACAGGGGGTTACTTTAAATCTGGAGTATGTATTTTAAATAATAATACTAGTGATTGGTGTGGAAAGGAGGTGACAGAGGGCAATTAAATAAATGATTGTCTATTCGATAACTATCATGCTGAACTTCAGACACCAGGTGGTAGAGCACATTTTGAAACTCCTGCCTTAGTCACAAAGAGAGGTTGACTGACCGCTGAAGGTCACCTTTGGGTCTAAAGTGACATCATGCAAAATGTTTGTAAACTGAATAAACAGTAACATTCTTGTAAGGGTATGTGCACACACACTAATTACGTCCGTAATTGACGGACGTATTTCGGCCGCAAGTCCCGGACCGAACTCAGTGCAGGGAGCCGGGCTCCTAGCATCATACTTATGTACGATGCTAGGAGTCCCTGCCTCTCCGTGGAACTACTGTCCCGTACTGAAAACATGATTACAGTACGGGACAGTTGTCCTGCAGAGAGGCAGGGACTCCTAGCATCGTATATAACTATGATGCCAGGAGCCCGGCTCCCTGCACTGTGTTCGGTCCGGTACTTGCGGCCGAAATACGTCCGTAAATTACGGACGTAATTAGTGTGTGTGCACATACCCTTATAGTTAGACAGGACAGCCATAGGCTGCTTTACATTACAGAATACTTTCAATCCAATTTACAGTCTACTGTAGCAAATAACAAGAGTTTTCTAATGGGAATTTGGCTTTTCTGCATCTGCCATGTTATATCTTTGGATTATTGCAGCTGCTAATGGGAGTAATTCAATTATTAACAATGTATTTAAAATTGCAGTTGACACCGCTCTCTAATATATTTTATGCAAAGTTCTGCTGACCTGGAGATATAATTTAATATTTAGTGTTATAATCACATATTAAAAGTAACATAAAGGGGTAAACCAAACTGTAATATACTTAGCTTAGTAATTTTTTTTACTGCTCCTGCATCACCAGTACCCACCTATCCCCAGTTCTTTCTGCTTGCCATCTATATGCGATAACTTGACATCCATCACAGCCAATTGAGGTCTGTGATATGACATAACATCTATCCATGACATCATGGACATTACTTCATCGCATATGGAGGCAAAAAGAACGGACCATTGTCAGCTGAGAGCGGGTCCTGAGTGACCGTTGATGTGATTAATATTAGCTGGATCCTGTGTGTCAAAGACACACAGGAGCCACTGTTAGCCGAGCCGACAGTTCAGCTGAACTGACAGAATCGACTGCGAGAGAATGATACAGTTTCTATGTACACAGGAGAAAAGTAAAAAAAATATAAATAATAAGTCAATGTGAAAATTTCTTAAAACACATAACATATTAATTTCATTAAAAAAAAATATTTTCCAAAGCTGTACATACTCTGTAAGGCTAAATCTCTGCTCCAGCACATGCTGATTGGGTATGTCCACCATTGAGCATTGTGTTACCGCTGATATATAGATAACATCTACATTAAATGAGTAACTTTGTAAGTACATTCCATGCCTTATTTTGCACTGCTCCTTAGGTACAGCCTGTATTATATCCCAGAGTTGTATTCAGAATTCTTCTGGTTGCTATTGGAAACAACCAACAGATATGTCACTCGTGTAATAGATTAAACTTGACGTTGAGCCAGTGAGGGTATGTTCACACGATAGCAGGCTTTTACGGCTGAAATGACAGCCTGTTTTCAGAAGAAAACAGCTGCGTCGTTTCAGCCGTAAATGCTCCTCCTCGTAATATACGAGGCGTCTCTGACGCTCGTATATCTTGAGCTGCTCTTCATTGAGTTCAATTAAGAACGACTCAAATTACGTTGCAAAGAAGTGCCCTGCACTTCTTTGCCGAGGCAGTCAATTTACGCGTCGTCGTTTGACAGCTGTCAAGCGACGACGCGTAAATTACAGGTCGTCTGCACAATACGTCGGCAAACCCATTCAGATGAATGGGCAGATGTTTGCCGACGTATTGTAGCCCTATTTTCAGACGTAAAACGAGGCATAATACACCTCGTTTACGTCTGAAAATAGGTCGTGTGAACCCAGCCTAAGGAATACAGGGATATTTTGAGCTCTGAAACCTGCTGAATTGCTAATATCGTTCTGGACAAGAATTTAGACTATAACACGATAACTAATGCAATGTAGTTACAAAGTTACTCAATATTTTATGTGAACTGTGAAAGAGAGTTCATAGGTGAACTTACACATTAATATATGTAACATAACACTCGTGTTTAGCAGGAGAACATTGATGTTTGAGAGTTTAAGATAGTAATAAAAAAAAAAAATTCTCCATGATTTTCTCCAGGGGGCTTTAAAGTTTTTTTTTTAATGGTGTGAGATAATGGAGTTTGAGGCTCTGTGGCACAGAATCTGTAGATGGGCGATACATACTCCAACATAAAGCGACTTGATAACAGGCTTTATATACATATATACTGTATATATGACCTATCAATACTATAATGTGGACTTTTTTTTAAATGGACCATAAATGTTAAACATTATTGAAACAAAATAACATCTAAAATGCTTTCATTCATTTCAATCAGTTAGAAAATATATAAAAGTCCCCAAGTTGCAGAACACATTAAGATGCTAAGAATACTACCTTCCAAACAGCAAATTCTCCAGAGGCCAGAATGCGTCAACCCTCCAGGGTCCTTCTTATCTTTCTGTGGCGTTTCCTCACTTGATATATTAGTGGTATTGCAAATGAAGGCCCTGGCATATAGCCAGTAATCTGTTCCTATTGCGATTGTCATGAGTCCGAATGCAGCAAAAGCTCCTACCGTGGTCAGAAGGATCTGAACCCCTTTCTCACACCACACCATTCTGCCTTCATTCCACCTCTTCCACGACTCCAGGGTGACAGGTTGGGGTTTTCCAATTCACACAAGAATTAATTTTGAGTAGAAGAAGCTGTTTCTTCTTCTTTGGTAAAGTTTGTGCTCGATGGTGGATATTACCTTCTTCTGGCCTTCTTTTTTCCTTTGGAATTCAATGTCAGCAGGAGCTCAAATGCTTTTGCCAAAGGACAAGAGAAGCCACTGAATTGCTCAGGACTATCTTTGCAAAAAGCCTCAAGTTTTTTTCCATTGACTGTCTAGTCTCAGATCCGTATGTTTCAGTGTGAAATGTTAAGGGATTCCTCTTGCATCACTCGGACCTGTCAATACATAGAGACAAAGATATTACTTTTCACCCCCACCAGTAAAAATAACCATTAAAGGCTATGTACACCTTTGGAAAGATTTATATTTTTTTAATTAATATGTTGTGTTTTTAAGCAATTTTTTAATTTACTTTTATTCAAAAATGTTTTTTACTTCTATTGATCCTGTACATAAAAGCTGTCTCATTCTCTCTCAGCCGATTCCGTCAGATCATCTGAGCTAACGGCTTGGCTGAGAGCGGGTCCTGCATGCCACTGACACACAGGAGCTAGCTGATATTGATCACATCTAAGCTGAACTGACACACTCAACTGAGGGAGAATGATACAGCGTCTATGTATACAGGATACATAGAAGCTGTATCGTAAATGTAAACAATTTTTTAATGAAGGTCAATTTTAAAATAGCATAACATATTAATTAAAGAAAAATCCTTTAAAGGTGTTCATAACCTTTAACTTCAAGTTATTCATTATTCAGAAATAAAATAGAAAACACAAATTTAACAGAAAATGACATAGCAGCTATGAGTGCTTTTCTGCTCCTCATGATTCAAGTATTCCCAAACACAAAGAAATTCACTTACTTGTACCCATACAGTAGGTACCCATATGTTTCTCTTGTTTATAAATCTGGTTGCTGCAAGTAATGCCATCCGCTGAATTATTGTTAGGAAAACGCCTGTTCCCTTAAGATCACCATGACTACTGTTCTGGCTTCTGGGTGGTCCTGTTTTACTTATCCAACACTGAACTCTGCTAAGACAACCTGGGTCCTATGCAGCCAAGACCATCCCACCTTGTGGTCGGTTCTGGCGAAAACCTTAGAGTAGCCTTAGACTCTGTCAATCAGAGTTGTGACGGATTTGAGGTTGAAGATTTATTTGCACGCTCTCTGTCGGCAATCGCTCAACTTGCAATTCGATAACAATTATCTTTATGTGGTCACACATATGCAGTACTGTATCAGTCCATCTCTGTTTCCAGGGATTTCCTAAGCTACTGCTATTTAGTAATAGGGATTGCAGTTAATGCGGCACCACTATACAGCAGCCCACAGTTTAGGAGTGAAATATCCGTGGTATACATGGGGAGACATAATTTTGAAAAGACTATGTGGCCCAAGAACTATATCAGCAACTTTAGATAATAGAAAAATCCTTAGGTGGCCTTTCAATTTTTTTTATGAGTCTTCCAGAATCCTATTTGTTTGTTAAATATATTTTGATATCAAACATTTAAAGAGGCTCTGTCACCACATTATAAGTGGCCTATCTCCTACATAAGGAGATGGGCGCTGTAATGTAGATGACATCAGTGCTTTTTATTTAGAAAAACAATCTATTTTTACCACTTTATGAGCGATTTTTAGCTTTATGCTAATTAGTTTCTTAATGCCGAAGTGGGCGTGTTTTTACTTTAGACCAAGTGGGCGTTGTGCAGAGGACTGTAAGACGCTGACCAATCAGTGACCAATCAGCGTCATACACTTCTCTCCATTCATTTTCACTGCACTAGCGATATAGATATATCGTTATGTGCAGCTACATACACAAACACTAACATTACTGCAGTGTCCTGATAATGAATATACATTACCTCCAGCCAGGACGTGATGTGTATTCACAATCCTGACCACTTCTGAATCTTTTCTGTGAGATTTTCAGCAAGGCAAACGTAATCTCGTTTACATCGTAATCTCGCGAGATTACGTTTGCCTTGCTGGAAATCTCACAGAAAAGATTCAGACATGTCAGGATTGTGAATACACATCACGTCCTGGCTGGTGGTAATGTCTATTCATTATCAGGACACTGCAGTAATGTTATAGTGTGTGTATGTAGCTGCACATAACGATATAGCTATATCGCTAGTGCAGTGTAAATGAATTAAGAGAAGTGCATGACGCTGATTGGTCACTGATTGGTCAGCGTCATAAACTCCTCTGTACAACGCCCACTTGGTCTAAAGTAAAAACACGCCCACTTGGGCATTAAGAAACGAATTAGCATAAAGCTAAAAATCGCACATAAAGTGGTAAAAATAGATCGTTTTTCTAAATAAAAAGCACTGCTGTCACCTACATTACAGCACCGATCTCCTTATGTAGGAGATAGGGCACTTATAATGTGGTGACAGAGTCACTTTAATCAACAAAAATCCAAGTCATTCATATTAAGTGCAATGAAAAATGAATCACCAGCTCCAAATGTTGTTATACATCTCAAAACTTGTATTGCTCCTTCACCATCCTAGACTGATGGTTATAGATGTTAGGCCTCGTACATCAAAACTGTCTGACATAGAAACTAGCCTATTTTCCCATAGCAAGCAATCAGAGCAATGCCTTAATGTTTTAAACTTCTCAGAAAAATTTTGCTATGAACATCAAGGCTGCTTTTCTGTTAGGCTTGAAGCACATATGCAGATTTTGGTAACATTTTTTTGTTTTTTTTTAGACAAACACAGGAGTAGATACAAAGGATTTATAAGTCCTTCCCTTATACATTTGGATACAATTCTGTCTTTAACTTAAAAACATGTATAAAAAAAAAATACATGTGACTATATTTGTTAGAAATTTGTGATAGCTGATGCCAAGTAACAAAGCTGGATTTATTCATTTATTCACAGTAGTCCTGTGCTAATAGGCGGCCCATCTAGGGGAAGGGTACCTGATCAAGGGTGAATCTACATATAAAAACAATGAACAGTGTGCATTCATATGGTAATTATAGAGATTTATATGTGAATTAGGTTTTCACAGTGATAGGGAAATCAGAGGGGGATACCGTGTGAGGGACAAGAGAGAGGCTGCAGAGGGTGCTAAAAAGTTCTGCATTATCTTCTAAGAGCAGCCAAACATTTTAAAGGTTTTATTCCAGAATCAACAGGATATAAGATGGTAATAATTGTCTGATCGCTGGGGGCCCCACCAATCGCGAGCACGGGGGTCCTGAACCCCCAGATCCTCCTCACTACACCCCGGCCATGAGGAGAAGTTTGAATGGGTGGTGGTCGAGCATGCCCCAGATGCTCCATTCAATGTCTATGGGACTGACGGAAACAACTGGGCGCTGTACTTGGCTGTCTCATTCTCATAGACGTTGAATAGAACAGCTGCATGCTTGCTCGACCACCGCTCCATTTAATGTCCTCCTTACTGCGGTCGAGCAGTGAGCAGGAACAGGGAATTCGGGACCTTAGCAATCAGACAATGATCACTTAGGCTAGGTTCACACGAGCATGTTACGTCCGAAATAGACGGAACGTATTTCGTCCGCAAGTCCCGGACCGAACACACTGCAGGGAGCCGGGCTCCTAGCATCATAGTTACGTACGACGCTAGGTGTCCCTGCCTCTACATGAAACTACTGTCCCGTACTAAAAACATGATTACTGTACGGGACAGTTGTCCCGCAGCGAGGCAGGGACTCCAAGCATTGTACATAACTATGATGCTAGGAGCCCGGTGTAGCGTCCATGGCCGCGGGCCGTCGGGTTTACTCACCTCCCGACGCCCGCAGCCATGGATCCGTGAGCGCTGGTCCCCGTCTCCCTCCTTGGAGACGCCAGCTCTCACTTCCGCTCCATTCGGCTGTGTCCCGTAGGGTGCGCACGCATGCTCGCGCCCGGCCTTAAAGGGCCAGCGCGCGCTAATAGGAATTCGTCATCATCATTAACTACCACAATTTCCTGGTCTATAGGAAGGCCCCAGGCCTTCTAATCCTTGCCTGAGCGTTGTTAGTCTATCCCAGTCTGTCTCGCAAATGGTCCCTTAGTGTTTCCCGTTCCAGCAGTTACCCGTGCCCTGTTACCCGTTCCTGTAATCCGTATTGTTCCAGTTCCTGTGCCTACCAGCGTTGGAGTCGTGTCTTCTGCCACGTCCAGTGTCTTCTGCCACGTCCAGTGTCTCCTACCACGTCCAGTGTCTTCTGCCACGTCCAGTGTCGTCTGCCACATCCAGTGTCATCTGCTTCATCGCATACTGCCCGCCACGTATGGCGCCACCTGCCGCACCAGCCTCCATCCGTGCTGTAGCCACAGCCACCTTCCGGACTATTTCAGGTACCCAAGCATTACTGTCTGCCATTGACTTTTGCATAGACTGTGACCTGGTCAGCTGCCTCCCCGCTACAGCGGAGCGGCCTAGTGGGTCCACATACCCTGTGTCCGTGACAGTACGCTCAGGCTTGCCAGCCCAAGACCGCAGTCCAGAAGATTCAGACAGAGATGCATGACCTATGCACACGTCAGGATCAACTCCTTGAGGCGGTGAATTCTATCATGGTCCGCCTGGATCGACTCGCTATTCCACCTCCGGTTCTTCCTCTTGAAGCTGTTGCTGTGCCACTGCTCCTCCTGTTTGTCCCGGATCCACAGTTCCTCTGCCTCTTCCTCCTCGCTACGACGATGACCCCAGAGCATGTAGAGGATTTCTCAATCAATGCACGGTGCATTTTAGGCTACGGCCTCATCTTTTCCCCTCCGAGGAGGCCAAAGTGGCGTTTATTATCTCCCTCCTCGCTGGCAAGGCCCTCGCATGGGCGAACCCAATCTTGGAGCAACAAGGACCTGTATCCGCGGACCTAGCCTTGTTCCTGCAGTCCTTTCGTGCCTTGTTCGAGGAGCCGGGTCAAACATCCTCTGCCGCAGCCACTCTGTTGACCCTCAAGCAAGAAGGCTCCACTGTAGGGGAGTATGCTATCTCCTTCCGTACCCTAGCAGCCGAGCTGACATGGAACAATGAGGCACTGGTGGCGACCTTCTGGCAGGGACTGTCCTCTCACATCAAGGACGAACTGGCAGCCCGCGACCTTCCTTCTACCTTGGATGCCCTCATCCTGTTAGCCACCCGGGTTGATATGAGAATCCGGGAGCGCTCTCAAGAGGTTCGACAGGAGAGCCGGGTCCACAGACCAGCACCATCAGTCCAGAGACCACTATTGTCCACGCCTAGTGCGCTACCTGAAGAACCCATGCAGGTAGACAGAATCCGGTTATCTGAACAGGAGAAGCAGCGCAGACGCTCCTCTGGACTATGTATGTATTGTGGCCTCAAGGGTCATTTTGTGCGCCAATGTCCACAGAAACCGGGAAACTCCAGTACCTAGGGTTGATTGGAGAGGCAACTCTAGGTGGAACGTCTCCAAACGTTAAAACCTCTTCCAGATAATCGATTCCTGTGGCCATCGTCACCAGAGAGACATCACATCCTTCCTCCGCCTATCTTGACTCTGAAACGGCTGCTAATTTCATCCAGCAGGATCTAGTGGATCGGTTTCGTCTACCCACAGTCCGTCTGGAGAGACCCCTGGCTGTTGCCTCCGTGAATGGTCTACCATTGCCTGATCCGATCATGCTCATCACAGAGCCATTGACACTACGGGTCGGAGCTCTTCACTCTGAACAGATCACCTTCCTGGTACTACCCAAGGCTATCAATCCTATCCTGCTGGGTCTGCCATGGCTCCGTCTACACGCCCCGACACTTGACTGGAATTCTGGAGAGGTTCTTCAATGGGGTTCCAGATGCCATAGCCATTGCCTGTCACAAGTCCGTCCAGTTATGCCCCCTCTGCCTCAGTCACTTTCCGGTCTACCATCTCAGTATGCCAGTTTTGCGGATGTCTTTTGCAAACGAGAGGCTGAGACGTTGCCTCCTCATCGGAATTATGACTGTCCCATTGAATTGGTGCCCAATGCTTCTCTTTCCCGTGGACGAGTATATCCTCTCTCCTTGCCAGAGACTTTATCGATGTCAGCCTATATCAAGGAGAACTTGGAGAGGGGTTTTATTCGAAAATCTTCCTCCCCGGCCGGGGCAGGCTTCTTCTTAGTTAAAAAGAGAGATGGATCTCTTCGACCCTGCATTGACTACCTCTAACAAAGTGACTCACTCCAAGCCTGCCGGCCTGCTTCAACATCTGCCTGTACCCAGTGCCCACTGGCAGCACATCGCAATGGACTTCGTCACAGACCTTCTTCCCTCAGCAGGATGCAACACCATCTGGGTGGTGGTGGACTGGTTCTCTAAGATGGCACATTTTTTCCCGCTGACCGGCCTACCTTCTGCTCCCCGACTGGCGAGTCTCTTAATTCAGCACATTTTTCACTTGCATGGCTTGCCTCTTCACATTGTGTCTGACCGGGGGGTTCAGTTTACCTCTAAGTTCTGGAGAGCCCTCTGTAAACTCCTGGATGTGAGTTTGGACTTTTCCTCTGCCTATCACCCCCAATCCAATGGGCAAGTTGAGAGGATCAACCAGATCATGGAAAATTATCTCTGCCACTTCATCTCTTCACAGCACGATAACTGGGTACAGCTTCTTCCATGGGCCGAGTTTTCATACAACAACCACACAAGTGAGTCCACCACTTCCACTCCGTTTCACATCGTGTACAGTCAACATCCCAGAGTCCCTCTTCCTGTGTCGACTTCATCTCAGGTACCCGCTGCTGACTCTGCATATGGGGACTTCCTGCAAATCTGGCAACAGACCCGGTCCTCTATTTTGCTGGCAGTAGATCGCATGAAGCGAAAGGCAGATACTAAGAGAAGAGAGCCGCCTCAGTATCTTCCGGGGACTAAAGTCTGGCTGTCCTCTCGGAACATTCGCTTGAAGGTACCCTCATACAAGTTCGCCCCCAGGTTCCTTGGTCCTTTCGAGATTCTGCAAAAGATCAACCCTGTCTCCTATAAACTGCGGCTGCCTCCTACCCTCAGAATCCCTAACTCCTTCCATGTGTCCCTCCTGAAACCAGTGGTCCTGGACCGCTATAGCAAGACTTCTAGTTCCTCAGTTGCCCCCAGCGGTCCTTCTGATTTATTCGAGGTAAAAGAGATCATGGACTGCAAAAGGGTAGGAGGAAGGACTTTCTATTTGGTGGACTGGAGAGGGTTTGGTCCTGAGGAGAGGTCCTGGAAGCCAGAAGAGAACCTCAGCGCTCCTGCTCTTATTAAAAAATTCCTCTCTCGCTCTGGCCCCAAGAAGAGGGGGCGTAAGAGGGGGGATACTGTAGCGTCCATGGCCACGGGCCGTTGGGTTTACTCACCTCCCGACGCCCGCAGCCATGGTTCCGTGAGCGCTGGTCCCCGTCTCCCTCCTAGGAGACGCCAGCGCTCATATCCGCTCCATTCGGCTGTGTCCCGAAGGGTGCGCGCGCGCGCCCGCGCCCGGCCTTAAAGGGCCAGCGCGCGCTAATAGGAAGTCTTCATCATCAACTACCACGATTTCCTGGTCTATAAGAAGGCCCCAGGCCTTCTAATCCTTGCCTGAGCGTTGTTAGTCTTTCCCAGTCTGTCTCGCAAATGGTCCCTTAGTGTTTCCCGTTCCAGCTGTTACCCGTGCCCTGTTACCCGTTCCTGTAATCCGTATTGTTCCAGTTCCTGTGCCTACCAGCATTGGAGTCGTGTCTTCTGCCACGTCCAGTGTCTTCTGCCACATCCAGTGTTTTCTGCCACGTCCAGTGTCTCCTGCCACGTCCAGTGTCGTCTGCCACGTCCAGTGTCGTTTGCTTCATCGCATACTGCCCGCCACGTCTGGTGCCACCTGCCGCACCAGCCTCTATCCATGCTGTAGCCACAGCCACCGTCCGGACTATTTCAGGTACCCAAGCATTACTGTCTGCCATTGACTTTCGCATAGACTGTGACCTGGTCAGCTGCCTCCCCGCTACGGCGGAGCGGCCTAGTGGGTCCACATACCCTGTGTCCGTGACACCCGGCTCCCTGCAGTGTGTTCGGTCCGGGACTTGCGGCTGAAATACATTCCGTCCATTATGGACGTAACATGCTCGTGTGAACACAGCCTTATCCTGTGGATAAGTGATAAATGGTGATTATTGAAATACCCCTTTAATTCCATACTTGACATAGCTACACATCCTTTGAGCCCCATATCATTGAGATTCCTTTTAATAGTAGATAGATTGAGAGAAGCATCTATAAATTTTGTTTGAATCTAAATTAAGAGTTGATTTCTATTTTTTTAAATGTTTTTTAAAGAAGAAAGTACAGATGTCTCCACCCTTACCTTTGCTTGGATTTACTTAGGGAATCCAATTTCTCATGACACCAATTCAACACAATATTGCGACATGCTAGAAAACAGCCTTGACAGGCTTTAATCCACATCACAACTACTGGGTGGTCACATATAGACCCATATAGAATAGACATCATCTCGTGACAGAGTATCACAAAATCATGTTTTTTTTTCAAAGCTGGTCATCTTGTGCGGATATGTTGAAATATAAGCAAAGAATAAAAAATTAAAGAAAAGGACCGCAGTGTCTTAAAAAAAAATTGTAAGTCACTACCGCATTCAAGAAACTGGTAAAAAGCTAAATGTATTGGATATTTAGATTACAGTGCCTTTCCACAAATGGGTTAAATGAGATAATAGAAAGAGTGACCTGAAAGTATGGTAAATTACATACACACTTTGGCAAGACTGAGATGTTAGAAAGAGCGATCTCAAAGTATGAACAAATTATATACATCTTTTGGTAAGATAGAGGGAGAAGATGGAAGAAAATGTGGTGGAGTAAGGAAGTGTAGTATATTTGTGCCTAAATAACAAATAGATGGAAGGATCAATCGTGAAGATATGGGGTGTCTGGGTTTATATGGATTGGGAAATTTTGTATTTTTTGGTGTATTAGTATTATATAATATTTTGTTTGGAGTAAAGTGTTAGGAAGATTTCTGTATATGTCACAATAAGGTTGTTGAAAGGTGAGATACTATAAAAAAGTGGGGGGGGGGGGGTAGAGTGTTATGGCGAGGTTTAATCCCTTACTCTAGTGAGTGTACCTGTGGAATTCAGGAAACTATTAGTTCCGATGCCCACCTCCAATTGCAATAAGCTAATGGCAAGCTACTGTAGTTCTTGCCATTTTTTGATATGATACATGATGTTGTCTAGCCTAATAATAATTACAGTAAAGTCTGAAGAGTAAGGGGCTTTTTGCATGTGCCTATGTAGAAATATGGGGATATATAATATAGCTTCATAGTTTTTGAGAGTAGTGGGGAGATATGTTTTAAACAATATCGTAGTATAGACGCCTTTTGGATAACCATGTCATTTCCGGGTAGATAGTATAGTCCCTTGCCAGACTGTCATGATGTTTCCTGTTAGATAGTGTAATGTAGACCCCTTTCAGATTATCATGCCACTTCCGGGTAGATAGACAATAATGTGAATTTACGTGTGGGATATGGCTAAGAAGATAGGGCTTTTTCAGATTGGACGTCTCTTCTGGTAAGTGGAGGGGGACGTCAGAAGGCAAGGCTGCAAAATTTGTGGAGTTCGGCAACAACATATAGTGATTGCAAGTGCACTTCACTTCTGCTAAACGTCAGAGGGGGCGGGAACAAGTGACGGGCGTACATTTAAAAAGTGTCAGCTTTTGAAAGTTAACAATTCCTTATGAAGGGCGATGCCCCGATACGCGTCGAATGTATGGCTAGCAAAAATATTTTTATTTGCTTTTATATGTAATTGTTTTTAAATAGTTTTTAATCCAATTGAT
Source organism: Rhinoderma darwinii (assembly GCF_050947455.1). Classification (NCBI taxonomy): domain Eukaryota; kingdom Metazoa; phylum Chordata; class Amphibia; order Anura; family Rhinodermatidae; genus Rhinoderma; species Rhinoderma darwinii. The sequence goes on along the minus strand of NC_134696.1, from coordinate 59,603,398 downwards.
GGTTTTGTTGGTTCCATCATTTAGAAAGAGACCAAGAGACTGAAATACATGGTTTCTGTGGATCAGATGAGACCTTAGTGCCTAGCTCTCCTCATATGTGTGAGTATGACTTCTTTTATATGTAAATCTGTCTGATTTGCAGTATATCTTTTAAAAAAAATAAACATTAGTATTGAAAATGTAATTCTTTTTTTTTTTGGGAGAGGGGTAGACGACACACTGATTTAAGTATGGGAGGATTGAAGAGTTAGTGTCAGTAGGGTGCAAAAATAGACCAGGTTGCTGCTACATTGTATGTAAGAGAGAGAGAAGGAAGTATATTCCTTAGGCCTCATGCACACGACCGTAGTGTTTTTCTGGTCCGCAAATTCCAGGACCGTGTTCCGTGAAATGTCCTCCGCAGTTCTTCCGTATGTAATCCGCAGTTCATCCGTATGTAATCCGCAAAATGCGGATAAAAAAAAAAAGCCTAGGTAAAACAGGATGAGAACAGAACTCATTCTCGGTCGTCGCCTAGCAACACTTCCGCAAATCCGCAAACTGCGGTTGACACAGGGAGGTGTACCCGCATTTTCCACGGGCCCATTGACTTCTATGGGCATGTCCGCATCGAATTTGTGGGCCGTAATAAGACATGTCCTGAGTTTGTGTGGCACGGATTTGCGGACATGCGGGGACCCGTGAAAACACGGATAGTGTGTATGGGCCCATAGAAATGAATGGGTCCGCAATTCTCCCGTGGATTTTCGGGGGAATTGCGGACGCAAAAACACGTTCGTGTGCATGGGGCCTTAGTTAGTGCTTGGACAAGCAGGATTTTGTTTTTGTTTTATTTTGTATAGTGCAACCTGTACAGTTAGGTCCAGAATTATTTGGACAGTGACACAATCTTCATGATTTGGGCTCTGCATGCCACCACATTGGATTTAAAATGAAACAACCGAGATGCTATTTATGTGTAGATTTTCAGGTTTAATTCAAGGGGTTGAACAAAAATATCCTGTAAAATGTTTAGGAATTACAACTATTTTTCTACACAACCTCCTCAATTCAGGGGCTCAAAAGTAATTGAACAAATTAACATTACCATGAATCAAATCCATTTTTACATTGTTAAGCGGGTTCTCCAGAATACATTAATACCCCATATGTGGTCATAAACTGCTGTTTGGGCACACTGCCAGGCCCAGAAGGACCACCATTTGGCTTTTGGAGTGTAGATTTTGCTTGGTAGTAGTTTTGTTTCGGGTTTTACTGGTATTTCAGTTTATAATGTGGGGGCATATGTAATCTATGCGGAGTACATCAGGGTATATGTAAGCTGGGTGGAGTACATCAGGGTATATGTAAGCTGTGTGGAGTACATCAGGGTATATGTAATCTGTGTGGCATACATCAGGGTATACGTAAACTCTGCGGAGTACATCAGGGTATTTGTAAGCTGGGCGGAGTACATCAGGGTATATGTAAGCTGGGCGGAGTACATCAGGGTTTATGTAGGCCGTGCGGAGTACATCAGGGTATATGTAAGCTGTGCAGAGTACATCAGGGCATATGTAAGCTGGGCACAGTACATCAGGGTATATGTAAGCTGTGCGGAGTACATCAGGGTGTATGTAAGCTGGGCACAGTACATCAGGGTATATGTAAGCTGTGCGGAGTACATCAGGGTGTATGTAAGCTGTGCAGAGTGCATCAGGGCATATGTGAGCTGTGCGGAGTACATCAGGGTATATGCAATCTGTGTGGCATACATCAGGGTATACGTAAACTCTGCGGAGTACATCAGGGTATTTGTAAGCTGTGCAGTGTATATCAAGGTATATGTAAGCTGTGTGGAGTACATCAGGGTATATGTAAGCTGTGAGGAGTACATCAGGGTATATGTAAGCTGGGCGGAGTACATCAGGGTTTATGTAGGCCGTGCGGAGTACATCAGGGTATATGTAAGCTGTGCAGAGTACATCAGGGCATATGTAAGCTGGGCACAGTACATCAGGGTATATGTAAGCTGTGCGGAGTACATCAGGGTGTATGTAAGCTGGGCGGAGTACATCAGGGCATTATAGGATGATGTAATAATGGGGTGAATGAATAATAAAATAAAAAATCTATGGATTGGTGTGGTACGCTTTGAACCAATCCTTTATGCACAGGCCAGGTTTTTTGGGTATTGTACAAAATATCTGCACTCCAATATTGCCTAATCTTTGACTTCTTCACTTGCCCTATAAGCATCACAAGCCCTAAAGTGTCCTCATCTCCGCTGCATCTACAAGGTCCACCTTTGGGGTCCAGCAAATGAAGATGTGGGGTTTTTAGTGAAAAACTACTGGACCTAAAAAATTTGTCTGGACCATCATTTAGTTGTTAATCATGTTATTTTTCCATTGACGGAGCTGTGTGAGGGCTTGTTTTTTGTTAAGCGAGCTGTCATTTTTATTTGTTCCATTTTGGGGTACATGTGTTTTTTTTTTCTATCACTAATTGTTCCATTTTTTGGGAGACGAGGAAATTAAAAAACAGCAATTCTAGTACTATTTTGTCTTTTTATTTTTTACAGTGTTGACTGTGCCGTATAAACAACTTGTTAACTTTACTCTGAGTCGATACGATTACAGCAATGCCAAATGAATATCGTGTTTTTACAAGTTACTACTTTGCCACAATAAAAATACTCTTTTCTAAAAAAAAAAAACATGTTTTAGTGTCGTGATATTCTAACAGCCATAACTTTTTTATTTTTCAGTTGATCTCGCTGTGGGAGGGCTTATTTTTTTGCGTGACGTGACGAATTGTAGTTTTTGTAGGTACCATTTTGGGTTACATGTGACTTCTTGATCACTTTTTATTACATTTTTTTCTGGGACAAGGTGACCAAAAAAATAAATTCTGTCATTGTTTTTTATTAAAAATTATTACAGTGTTCACCGTGCGATAAAAATAACACAATATTTTTACAGTTCAGGCCGTATGTATAGCTTTTACTAAATCACTTAAAATTTGTATCTATTTTTCTTATCTGATCTGATCTTCTGATCCCCTGTACAATACACTGCACTACTTATGTCAACCACTCTCTCTGTCAACCACTTTAATTCGGCGGACACCATTGACCGCCGCATTGAAGGGGTTAAACGGCGGTGATCGGCGGTAACTGTGATTGCCGCCGTTGCAGCGAGTTGTTAGCTGTATATTACTGCTGACACCCGTTGAAGATGAAGCGAGCACAGCTCCTGTGCCCGCTTCATCTACAGGACGTGTCTGGTACGTCGGATTGCTAGAAGGAATTTCACCTTTCAGTACGACAATAACCAAAAGCATACCTCCAGATCAACAAAAGAATGGCTTTTCCACCAGAGGAAGATTAAAGTTTTGGAGTTGCCCAACCAGAGCCCAGACCTGAATTCCATTGAAAATCTGTTGGGTGACCTGAGGAGAGCTGTACACAGGAGATGCCCTCGCAATCTGACAGATTTAGAGCGCTTTTGCAAGGAAGAGTGGGCAACAATTGCCAAGTCAAGATGTGCCATGCTGAGAGACTTCTACCCAAAAAGACTGAATGCTGTCATAAAGTAAAAAGGGTAATTCGACAAAGTATTAGTTTAAGGGTGTGCATATTTATGCAACCACACTATTTTTGTTCTGTATTTTTATTTTTCCACCCTAAAAGATTTCAGTTTGTTTTCTATACAATTGTACAGATTATAGGTGACATTAAAGGTGGAAAAAGTTCTGAAATGATTAATCTTGGATTGATCTTGTAACATGACAAAAAACTGGCATTTTAACAGGGGTGTGTAGACTTTTTATATCCACTGTGTGTGTATATATATATATATATATATATATATATATAATATAACCACTGACAGGTAACGTGAATAACATTGATAATCTCATTATAATATCGATGGATAGGATATACAGTATGAGGCAAAAAGTCAACAGTCAGTTCCTGCAGTTAATGTGTTTAACCCCTTCCCGACATTAGGGGTACACCATGGAAAGCTAGTGCTTCCCGAAATTTGCCGTATCCATACGCCAAATGCTTGGCACCGGCTCAGCTTCTGAGCCGGTGCCATCATCGCCGGATCTCAGTGGTATCTTACAGCTGACATCCGGCTGTAATGGCGGGGACCGAAATTAGCTTTGATCCCCGGCATTAACCCCTTCAATGCAGCGTTCAAACACGATCGCTACATTTAAGGTGTTTGCAGCTCATCGGAATGAAATTTCCGGGGTTCCGGTGGCTGCAATGGCAACCGGAGGCCTAATACTGGCCTCCCGGTCTGCCTAGCACATAAGTCGGTCAAGATTCGCCCGGTGGCGGAGCCCGATCGGCTTCCGTAGCTGCCGGCAATATGGCGCCGGCTCAGGAGCTCATCCGGCGTCATCAGCAGTGGAAGTCAGCTGTATGTCACAGCTGACATCCATCTGTAATGTCAGGAAATGGAGCTAGCTCCGATCCCTGCCATTAACCCCGATCGCTGCAACTTAGCGGTTGCTAGCAGATCGCCAGCCCTGACAGCCCTGACTTTTCATTGTTCCAGCCCAGCTTCTTTCACTGCACAATCACGCTGTAACAATGGGCTGGAACAATGAGGAGTGTATGACGCTGATTGGTCACCGGTTGGTCAGCGTCATACACTCCTCTGTACAACACCCAGTTGGTAAAAAGTAAAAACACGCCCAGTTGTCTATTAAGAAACTAATTAGCATAAATATAAAATTGCTAAAAAATTATCGTTTTTCAAAATAAAATCCACTGCTGTTATCTACATTACAGCGCCGATCAGATTATGTAGGAGATAGGGCACTTATAATCTGGTGACAGAGCCTCTTTAAAGCTGCACACAACTAGTAGAAAGTTTTAAGCGCAAAACTCCCAGATACAAAAGTATGCAACAATGCTCCGCCAGAAGAAAGTAAACCGTCTCTGTACTATAAGTCAATGCCTACCCTTTAAAGAGTCTTGAAACATGACTTGGATTAATAGCCAAATTACAGAAACTGATCTGTAGACAGCACTGTTTTAGAGTGGTTGCTCCTCATCAGTACAGAGTAAGGTTCTGGTAACTGAATGAGATCATTTCATGTACTACATAAGGAAGTGAAAGCATTTAATCAATGACTGGGTAACCAGGAAATTATTTACAAAGGGCTTCTACAAAATTTCTAGTAGGTTAGAAGCAAATCTGCACCTTACTTTTAGTTTTCCTATCTTAAGATATATCATAGGAACAAGTCAGAAAATAGTATCCCTGGTGGATTCAGCACTGAGTCCCAAACGGTTCACTAGTAGACATGGTGTGGTTCTATCCTGAACACTGTCCCTTTGCCTCGCTTTGGTTTTGCTCAGTTTTGCTTGAGAAAACACGCAGCTCATGACCTAAAGAAGGAGAGCCAAAGGGACAGAGACTTGTTTGTTCATTGTCCTAACAAGCTTTGGGGCTCTCAGTGCCCAGAACTCCACCAATGCCCAAAGAAGCATACTTAGGAAAACATTATCAATGGTTATACATACATTATCAATAGTTATACATTGAACTCAATAATTAAACGGTATGCAATAATTAAGCTTCTAATCTCCCCCCAGTGACCGCTACAAACTGAATTTAGTCATTTACTTCTATGCCCATGCAGGAGATTTCCTCCGCGAGTTGCAAAAGCCATAACTTTTGTATTTTTCCGTCAAAATAGCCGATTGTTTGATCGCTGGTGCAATACACTGCAATACTTTTGCATTGCAGTGTTTTGTGATTTTTAATTGGCTCCAATTAAGAGGCTCAATATGAGCATGAAGACGGCAAACCTGGGGGCCTAGTTAGGCCACCAGGCTCTCATGACAACCTTTGGCATGCGTGATCGCGTCACGGAGGGGCCGATAGAGTGACAGAGAGAGCCCTCTGCTTTTTTATGCTAAGATGCCACGGTTGCTTTTGACCGCATTATTTAAGTGGTTAAACGACTAGTATCGTAGTTATCTCCAATTCCAGCCATTAGAGATGGGTGTCTGCTGTGATACACAGCTGACAACTGTGGCTTGTGGAGCAGGCTCAGCTTGTGAGTCCGCTCCATACTCACCCCCTATCGACTATGACATACAATTACGTCGAAAGGAACAAAGGAGTTAAGAATTGCATGTGTTTCGGACCTAGAAACACACATGACTATCAAAGGTGGACATTCACTTTAAAGAAAACTTTAACAAGCAGTCTAGTGGGTTGAGGACCAGGAAATGTGTTTGCACATTCATAATACTTCATTAAATTTAAATATTATTCAAATCAATTTAACTGAATTCAACTTGTTAATTATCTGTAAAACTAATATGCATAATATTATTTTGTTGGGCATTCACATGTAAAATTGCATATAAAATGTAAAATTAACATTGTTAAACAAATCCTTTAGTAGCCATTTTACCAGCCATTAAAACAATATTGCACTTCATCACATCTACTTACAGTACTAATTTATCATCATTAGAATGAGAACAGCAAAGGGCTAGACAATTTACAAAAAAAGGAAACTGCTCTGTTTCTAAATAAGTGTGATTTTTAGAACCTTGTACTTATCACTATGACATATTTGAGGTGTTCATTATATTGAAACATTAGATACAGTGACATATCCTCAGAAGACCACCCCTTTAAGTGAAATAGGGCAATACTGGGGACTAGGAATGAGGGGGCCGTGCTGGGGACCGGGAATAAAATGGGAGCCATGCTGGGGACCAAGAAAGAGAGGGGAGCCATACTAGGTACTAGGAATGACAGGAGGAATCATGCTGGGGACCATGAATAAGAGGCTGTTTATTTGTGTGCTGTACATGTTTGCGGACTGCATTACACACTTTAACCTGCCTTCTGTGTGCTTTTTTTATTTGAGGGGATAGTCCCCATGAAAGATAATTTTCCTTTGCAATTTTGTGAGGTAGGCTCAAAGAGGTTACACTGTATTTCTGTAATTTATATTTATGACTAAAGCTTATATGTAGATGAGACAACTGCCACTCAGTTATTTGAATATGTTCATAAGACTGTGAACAAAGTTATAGTAGAGGTTACAATTTAGTCCCTTTTTATTTTATCTTCATGGCTATTAAACATCATATTCCAGACATTGATATTATTTGAATGTTTCTACATAGACTCTAGTTCCAAAGTCATTTAATGATAAACATAGAAAGTAGGGAGGAAAGTGATTATTAGAAGTGATTGGTATCTGCCTACCAAGTAATTGTTGTTAAAATATAAAAAAAAATAATCACATTGGTCAATGGACTTGACCGATGTATTACCCTATTCTTTAAACATTGTGTAGATTAGCCAACAGCAAGGGAGCACTGATATAAAAACAGATCAAATAAAACAATACTGTAGCTCCTAGCAGCAAATATGATCTAGGATTTCTATATTCATCTAAAATAAGCTTGAGCAGCATATAAAATTTGGGGACGCATATGTGCACAATTATTTTAGAATTCAACTAAGTAAGTTGGTAGGATTTGGCAGGGGAGCTTGAATGCCCCATTAATGGTGCCTCTAAATTACCTCTCTCTTTCTTAATATGTTTATAGGGGTAGAGAGAGCCAAATCTCCTGCATAGTCATAGAATGAAATTACAAATTCAGACCCTGTAAGGTTAGGTTCTCATCACACTTTGGCTCTATCTGTTACATTTACATTAGGAAACGCTCCAGACATTTACATCTAACGTGTCCGCAGACGTTCTATTGACATAGAAGTTGAATTTGTCTGGGGCATACATTTCTGGAACTGTTTATACATGTACACGAAATGTGAGTCCAAACATGATGTGGACAAAGCCTTAGACCAGCACTTCTGTAGTGCAGCACTAGGATATGTTTGGGCTTCAGTTCATCTGTACAGTGGGAGTTAATTTAATGTTATGGGCAGGGGCGCTGCTAGCGTCTTAAAAGATCAGGGGCACAAGCCTGATATATATATCCCCTCCCCCCCCTAATAATATATTTATTCTACATATATATATAGGAGATAGCTTATCCAGGGGAGTAGCTAGGGGGGGGGCAAGCGGGGCATGTGCCACGGGCGCAGTTCAGAGGGGGGCGCCAGCGCCCCCTCCTCCTGCACTATAAGGGTATGTTCACACGGCCTATTTACGGACGTAATTCGGGCGTTTTTGCCCCGAATTACGTCTGAAAATAGCGCCTCAATAGCGCTGACAAACATCTGCCCATTGAAAGCAATGGGCAGACGTTTGTCTGTTCACACGAGGCGTATATTTACGCGCCGCTGTCAAATGACGGCGCGTAAATAGACACCCGCGTAGAAGAAGTGAGGGTATGTTCACACGGCGGGGGTCCATAACGGCTGAAATTACGGGGATGTTTCAGCCTGAAAACATCCCCGTAAATTCAGCCGTACCGGCATGTGCAGGCGCTTGAACGCCGCGTCAATTACGGCCGTAATTAGCGCTGCTATTCATTGGAGTCAATGAATAGCGGCTCCAATTACGGCCAAAGAAGTGACAGGTCACTTCTTCTACGCGGGCGTCTATTTACGCGCCGTCATTTGACAGCGGCGCGTAAATATACGCCTCGTGTGAACAGACAAACGTCTGCCCATTGCTTTCAATGGGCAGATGTTTGTCAGCGCTATTGAGGCGCTATTTTCAGACGTAATTCGGGACAAAAAAGCCCGAATTACGTCCGTAAATAGGCCGTGTGAACATACCCTGACCTGTCACTTCTTTGGCCGTAATTGGAGCCGCTATTCATTGACTCCAATGAATAGCAGCGCTAATTACGGCCGTAATTGACGCGGCGTTCAAGCGCCTGCACATGCCGGTACGGCTGAAATTACGGGGATGTTTTCAGGCTGAAACATCCCCGTAATTTCAGCCGTTACGGACCCCCGCCGTGTGAACATACCCTAATTGTACCTGTGTCGCAAGGACACAGGTACAAATAGAAGCAATGAATGACCGGGCACGTTCCGTGCCCGGCCATTCAGCGCCTTTCCACCAATGAAGCGACTGGTACCTTTTGGTCCAGTGACGCTTCCGTCGATGAAAGGCGCTGACTGACTGGCAGGGAAAGTCATCCTGCCCAGCCAATCAGCGCCTTTCATAGACGCCGCGTTCAACCCCCTGGAGACCTGCACAGAAGAGAGCAGGTCTCCATGGTTGCCGGACGGCGTGGGAGCGGGAATAAGATGAGTTTGAATATATTATTATTTTTTTTTAAATTTGTAATAGAAGTGTGCAGCTGTATCTGCGGGGGGGACTTTGTCTACACGGAGGACTATATCTACAGGGCTGGGTTATATACAGGGGGACTATATCTACAGGGCTGGGCTATATACAGGGGGACTATATCTACAGGGCTGGGCTATATTCAGGGGGACTATATCTGCTGGGCTATATACAGGGGGACTATATCTACAGGGGGGCTATATACAGGGGGACTATATCTACAGGGCTGGGCTATATACAGGGGGACTATATCTGCTGGGCTATATACAGGGGGACTATATCTACAGGGGGACTATATCTACAGGGCTGGGCTATATACAGGGGGACTATATCTACAGGGGGGCTATATACAGGGGGACTATATCCAGGGGGGCTATATACAGGGGGACTATATACAGGGCTGGGCTATACACAGGGGGACTATATCTACAGGGCTGGGCTATATACAGGGGGACTATATCTGCTGGGCTATCACAGGGGGACTATATCTACAGGGGGACTATATCTACAGCGGGACTATATACTGGAGTGGGCTGTCTATAGAGCACCATATACAGGGGTGGGCTATATAGTATATAGCCCCCTGTAGATATAGCCCACCCCTGTATATGGTGCTCCATAGATAGCCCACCCCAGTATATAGCCCCCCCTGTAGATATATTCGCCCTGTATATAGCCCAGCCCTGTAGATATATTCCCCCTGTATATAGCCCACCCCTGTAGATATAGCCCACCCCTGTAGATATAGCCCCCCTGTGTATAGCCCACCCCTGTATATATAGCCCCCCTGTGTGTATCCCAGCCCTGTAGATATAGCCCAGCCCTGTAGATATAGCCCAGCCCTGTAGATATAGCCCAGCCCTGTAGATATGGTCCCCCTGTAGATATGGTCCCCCTGTAGATAGCCCACCCTGTAGATATGGTCCACCTGTAGATATAGCCCACCCCTGTATATAGTCCCCCTGTAGTTATAGCCCACCCCTGTATATAGTATCCCACAAATAGCTCCCCCCTATAGTGCTCCATAGAAAGCCCACCCATGTATATAGCCCCCTTGTAAATATAGTCCACCACTGTATATAGTGCTCCACAGATAGCCCACCCTTGTATATAGTATATACAGGGGTGGGCTATCTGTGGAGCACTATATACAGGGGTGGACTATCTAGTGGAGCACTATATACAGGGGTGGACTATATGTACAAGGGGGGGGCTATATACAGGGGTGGGCTATCTGTGAAACACTATATACAGGGGTGGACTATATGTGGAGCACTATATACAGGGGTGGGCTATATCTACAGGGGGGCTACATACATGGTTGGGCTATCTGTAGATCTCTATATACAGGGGTGGGCTATATCTACAGGGGGCTATATACAGGGGTGGGCTATCTGTAGAGCACTAGGGGGAGTTATTTGTGGGACACTATATACAGGGGTGGTCTATATGGGGGCACTATCTACAGGGGGCTCTATGGCAGGCACTATCTACAGGGGGCACAGTGTGTGTGTGTGTGTGTGTGTGTGTGTGTGTGTGTGTGGGACATGGTGTATGGTGCTATTATAATTAGAGGTGCAGTGTATGGCACTATTATATTTAGGGGCGTAGTGTGTGGTATAATGAGAACTTTATCTTTATTTATAGGTGCAGAAATGTTGGAAAAGTGAGAAGCTGAAGACATGTGAGCGGCAAACTGCAGAAATGGTCTGTGACCGGGAGAAACCACCATAGAGGTCTGGACCGGATGGAGAAAAAGAACTAGAATCTGAGACGTCACCGGTGAGTCACTCAATGTAAATGTTTATTCTGCCTCTAATCAGCACTGTAGTCACTGTATGATCTGCAGCGAGATGATGGGTGGTGTGATTATGATAGGATTTATTTTTTGTGAAACGGCATCTCCCAGCATATCCTTATCATTGTTCGGGCCATGCTGGGAGCTGTAGTTTTACACCGTACACACCTATATGGCAGGGGTTGCACTAAATTGAGCTGTATTTGTGCTGGTGTTGTATATATGTACTGAGCTTGCTTCTGGGGCTGTATATCGAACCATATTGCTTGTAAAATGTACAAATAATTTTATGCTCGCGTTACATAAAAAGAAATGACACGTCGATTGGTAGAGAAAACACGGCGAGGGGGAAGGAGATGTCGGGAAAGAGGTTGGGGGGGGCCAAACTGAATCTTTGCCCCGGGTGCTGGAGAACCGAGCTACGCCTCTATAAGACTAAGACTCCTATATGGATGCATTGTCTCAGCAGACAGTATCATACATGATAGGCTTAGATACATGGCCCTAGCAGACCTTATCACACATGATAGGCTTAGATACATTGCCCCAGCAGAGAGTATCATACCTGATAGACTAAGATACAGGGCCCCAGCAGACAGTATCACACATGATAGGCTTAGATACATGGCCCCAGAAGACAGTATCACACATGATAGGCTTAGATACAGGGCCCCAGCAGACAGTATCACACATGATAGGCTTAAATACATGGCCCCAGCATACAGTATAAGACATGATAGTCTTAGGGCTCATTCAGACAAGCCTGATTCTCGTACGTGTGCTGTGCGTTGAAATAACGCACAGTGCACGGACCCGTTGATTTCAATGGGGCTATTCACACATTTGTGAGTTTTCACACAGCGAGTGTTCATTACGTGTAACTCATGGCATGTCCTATATTGGAGCGTTTTCAACCACCTAGTCGTCCATTGAAGTCAATGGGTACATGAAAATCACGGACAGCACATAGACGACATCTGTGTGCTGTCCGTGTTTCACACATCAATTACATTGAAAAAAAAATGATTGCAAGTGCGTGAAAAACACATGCCACACACAAAGGATTTGCCTGACACAGCTTCTGTGTTGACGCCCGTGGTTAATCAGCCTGCATCTGTTCCTAGGTCTGCTTGAGTGACTCGATCTGCTACCACTCGCTGGCTCTCAGAACCTGAGGAGTGGGACCTTAAACGGAAATAGAGCCTACAACTTTCCCGAAAGGAGAAAAAAGTCTTCCGGTCCCCTGAGAACCGGTCAGGCAACTTGAGGTGGGGTTCAAGAGGTGGGATGGAGGGCACTACCCGGGTAGCATCACCCTGGTTGCACCTCTGAGCCAGGTCTTGGACCTGAAGGGAGTGACCCTCCATTTGCTGAGCCAGGACCTCAAGGGGGTCAATAGTGTGTCAGGGACCAGGGTAGAAAAGGTATATCGGCCTGTGATTATGTAATGTCAGGATAGGGAGACAGACAGGTGAGCCCTAATTTACCCGCCACTCAGTCCCTGCCTACATGCACAGCCCGTTGTAGGCGACGGCGTAGAACTGGGCGACGGTCCCTACACTCAATATGTGCATGACAGACAAACAAGACAAGGGAACACAAAAGCAAAGGAATGTGGGGCAGTTGCCCACAGCAACACCGTGAGCAACAGAGTAGTGGACGAGCTGAGTCAAACCAGGAGTGTACATGGTAACAAATGCAGAGCAGGAGAATAGTCAGTAAAGCCAGGGTCAATATGAAGCAGAGGTCAGTGGTACAGCAGGAACAGCAGAGCCAGGAAACAAAAGAATCACAGGCAATGGACACGCAGCAAATGAAGGTATAAATGGACCAAGGGTGGGAGCTAGAACCGTCTGGCCAGGCTGTGATAGGCTCTCCCACTCCTCAGCCTACCAGTGTAAATGATCTGCCGGACACAGCTTCTGTGTCGACGCCCGTGGTTAATCAGTCTGCATCTGCTCCTAGGTCTGTTAGAGTGACTCGATCTGCTACCACTCAGGCTGGTAGGCTGAGGAGTGGGAGAACCTATCACAGCCTGGCCAGACAGTTCTAGCTCCCGCCCTCGGTCTATGTATACCTTCATTTGCTTCTTGTCTTTGCCTGTGATTCTCTCTTGTTTCCTGGTTCTGCTGTTCCAGCTATTACTATTGACCTCAGCTTCATTTTGACCCTGGCTTTACTGACTACGCTCCTGCTCTGCGTTTGGTACCTAGTACACTCCTGGTTTGACTTGGCTCGTTCACTACTCTTGTTGCACACGGTGTTGCCGTGGGCAACTGCCCCATTTCCCTTAGCTTCTGTGTACCCTTGTCTGCTTGTCTCTCATGCACGTATTGAGCGTAGGGACCGTCGCCCAGTTGTACGTCGTCGCCTAGGACGGGTCATGCAAGTAGGCAGGGACTGAGTGGCGGGTAGATTAGGGCTCACCTGTCTGTCTCCTTACCCCGTCATTACAACCAGCCTGAGTGGTAGCAGATCGAGTCACTCTAGCAGACCTAGGAACAGATGCAGGCAGATTAACCACGGGCGTCGACACAGAAGCTGTGTCAGGCAAATCCTTCACAACACTGATGCAAAACGCAATGCACACGACCAGATTTATTCACGTTTTTTTCACGAGTAAATCTGTCACGCTCATGTGAAATAGAGACCTTAACCTTAAACAGTGCACCAGCTGTAAGTATTCTTGTACTAACCCTCAGGGAAAAATTTGGCATTTCTGGCACCCCAAGTAAAGTTATGTCTTGGGGCTCTAATCAAAGACACCTGTAGAGAGTTCCCCTCACAATGCCCCCTGTCACAACCACCCTGTATGGTTCCACACACAGTCCCCTGCCGTACATCCCCCTTGTAGATAGTGCCATGCAGTCTCCTGTAGGGAGTCCCACATACCCTCCTTGTCTCAGCAGACAATATCATACATGATAGGCTTAGATACATGGCCCCAGCAGACAGTATCACACAAGATAGGCTTAGATACATGGCCCAGCAGACAGTATCACACATGATAGACTTAGATATAAGGCCCCAGAAAAAGTATCACACATGATAGGCTTAGATACACAGCCCAGTAGACAGTATCACACATGATGGACTACAGGGCCCCAGCAGTATGTATCCTTGCACTAACATATGTTCACCCCCCCAAAAAAAATGTGTGTGCGTGCATGTATATGTGTGTATATGTATGCGTGTGTGTGTATATATATATATATATATATATATATATATGACACAGCACATTTGTAGCACTCTGACTCTATAGCTATGGATAGGATTAGATACATTGGCTCAGCAGACAGTATCACACTTGATAAGCTTAGATATAGTTTGCCGATATAGCGGCTCTAGGGCTTTACCCGGGAAAGTTAAGAATAATAATTGTTTTGCTTTTTTTGTGTTACTAATTTTTTTTGTGTGTTTGTGTTTTTTTACAGGTTCGGTCGTTCGACTATGTCGGATTCGAGGACTACTTCGATGACGGCTTTTTTTATACTCAATAAATTGGTTAATGAGGGTTGTGTGGGGTTTTTGTTTATTTCAATAAAATATATTTTTGTCCTTTTTTAAAACCACCTTATTAATAGCTGCTGGCTGATTGACAGCATCCATTATTAAGGCAGGGCTTAGTGTTAGCCGGTGCAGAGACTAACACTAAACCCCATTATTACCCCGATACCCACCTCCACCAGTAGTGACGGCCGGGCATTGGGGCGGCCGCAGGCTGGTATAATTAGCCTGGTAATGCTAGGCTGCTGCTATGTTGTATCTGGCTAGTTATGAAAAACGGGTGGGGGGGTACGTCATTTTTTCAATTATTTATTTAAAAAATAAATAAATAAACAAAAAAAATGATGTGGGGTCCCCCCAATTTTCATAACCAGCCAGATACAACATAGAAGCAGCCTAACATTACCAGGATGGGAAGGGCCCCTGTCTCTGGTAATAATGGGGGTTAGTGTTAGCCGCTGAACCTTCTTTGTAATGGACGCTGTCAATCAGCCACCGGCCATTACTAAGGCAGAAGTAATAAAGTTTAAAAGAAAATACAAAGACATAGATAAAATATTTTATTGAAATAAAACCCGCCACTCAACCGTCATTAACCATTTTATTGAAAATAAAAAAAGCCGTCATCGAAGTAGTCCTCAAATCTGACATAGTCCAAAGACCGTACCTGTTAAAAACACAAACACAAAAAAAAAACATTATTAACACATGTGGTAGGCTTAGAAATTGTGCCCATGTGTGATACTGTCTGTTAGACCATGTATCTAAGCCTACCACATACTGTATAAGATTACTGTCTGCTGGGGCCCTGTATCTAATCCTACTATGTGGTAGGCTTAGATACAGGGTCCATGTGTGACACAGTCTGTTAGACCCTGTATTTAAGCTTAAGACAAGGTAGGCTTAGATACAGGACCCCAGCAGACCATAACGTTTCACTTATTCCCTCTTCGGCTTCGGGTGCAACGGATGTCCCAACACCATCTAGTGTCGTAACGTCATGACGTGAGAAGACGTCAGGACTTCCGCTGCGCTCGCGAAGGAAGATGGGTAAGTATGTATTGTTACTATAGTAACAGGGGCCCGTGTATTTTATTGCATACGTCCCAGTTACTATAGTAACTTTTACAGATGCGGTGTGGGCAGCCACGGCCCAGTCGCAATTACGACTGCTGTGACCTGGTGGCAATGGCGACCGCTGCGACCCGAATGTGGCAGTTGCTGGGGTTCCGGGCCACCGGGCCAAAGATCCGGGGCTTGGGCCCCGAAGGCCCAGTGCTGGCGACGCCCCTGCCTATGGGCGACATACCGTAGCTGTTTTGTTCACTATTTCTCAATTTATCACGTGCATATTTTACTGATTAAAAACGGCCTATCACCCTCCAGTATTTAGAAATAACAACTATAAGGCTGGGTTCCCACGGGATGGATACACTGCATAAAAATCACGCAGCGTGTCCAACCTGGAATTCGCAGGACATTCCACACAAAAAAAAATCCCACCACCATGATTTTTCGGATGTAAAAAAAGAAGGGTATTTGAAAGATACAAATCTGATGGTAAAGCTGTAGCCTTTGTAAATTATAAAGAGCTTAATAAAATCTGTCAAAAGGTAATAAAATCAGCAAAAATACAAAATGAAAGGCAGATGGCCAAAGATAGTAAATTAAATCCCTTAAAATTCTTCAAGTATATAAATGCAAAAAAAAAAGCCAAGGTCTGAACATGTAGGACCCCTAGATAGTGGTAATGGGGAGTTGGTCACAGGGGATCAAGAGAAGGCAGAGTCTAAATGGGTTCTTCAGTTCTGTATATACAGGGTGGGCCATTTATATGGATACACCTAAATAAAATGGGAATGGTTGGTGATATTAACTTCCTGTTTGTGGCACATTAGTATATGGGAGGGGGGAAACTTTTCAAGCTGGGTGTTGACCATGGCGGCCATTTCGAAGTCGGCCATTTTGTATCCAACTTTAGTTTTTTCAATGGGAAGAGGGTCATGTGACACATCAAACTTATCGAGAATTTCACAAGAAAAACAATGGTGTGCTTGGTTTTAACGTTACTTTATTCTTTCATGAGTTATTTACAAGTTTCTGACCACTTATAAAATGTGTTCAAAGTGCTGCCCATTGTGTTGGATTGTCAATGCAACCCTCTTCTCCCACTCTTCACACACTGATAGCAACACCGCAGAAGAAATGCCTCCTGATCTCACCCCCTTAGACTTTATCTTTGGAGTCATCTGAAGGCAATTGTCAGATGTGCAGCAACTGAAACTACGGATACTGGAAGCCTGTGCTAGCATTTCTTCTGCGGTGTTGCTATCAGTGTGTGAAGAGTGGATTAAGAGGGTTGCATTGACAATCCAACACAATGGGCAGCACTTTGAACACATTTTATAAGTGGTCAGAAACTTGTAAATAACTCATGAAAGAATAAAGTAACGTTAAAACCAAGCACACCATTGTTTTTCTTGTGAAATTCTCGATAAGTTTGATGTGTCACATGACCCTCTTCCCATTGAAAAAACTAAAGTTGGATACAAAATGGCCGACTTCGAAATGGCCGCCATGGTCAACACCCAGCTTGAAAAGTTTCCCCCCTCCCATATACTAATGTGCCACAAACAGGAAGTTAATATCACCAACCATTCCCATTTTATTTAGGTGTATCCATATAAATGGCCCACCCTGTACAACAGAAGAAGAGCAGCTGATGTAGCTGGTGCCAGTTCTGTTAATATATCAGTTGATATACTGAATTGGATGAATGTAGATATGGTGCAAGCTAAATTAAATAAATGTACGCAAGGCCCCGGGACCAGATGGGTTACACCCTAGATTTCTTAAAGAGCTTAGTTCAGTTATTTCTGTCTCCCTCTTCATAATATTTAGAGATTCTCTAGTGACTGGTATAGTTCCAAGGGACTGGCGCAGGGCAAATGTGGTGCCTATTTTCAAAAAGGGATCTAGGTCTTCGCCAGGTAATTATAGACCAGTAAGCTTAACATCCATTGTGGGGAAAATGTTTGCGGGGCTATTGAGGGACTATATACAGGATTATGTGACAATAAATAGTATTATAAGTGACAGCCAGCACGGTTTTACTAAGGACAGAAGCTGTCAAACCAACCTGATTTGTTTTTATGAAGAGGTGAGCAGAAGCCTAGACAGAGGGGCCCCTGTGGATATAGTGTTTTTGGACTTTGCAAAGGCATTTGACACTATCCCTCATAGACGTCTATTGGGTAAATTAAGGACTATAGGTTTAGAAAGTATAGTTTGTTATTGGATTGAGAATTGGCTCAAGGACCGTATCCAGGGAGTTGTGGTAAATTATTCCTACTCTGAATGGTCCCCGGTTATAAGTGGTGTACCACAGAGTTCAGTGCTGGGACCACTATTATTCAACTTATTTATTAATGATATAGAGGATGGGATTAATAGCACTATTTCTATTTTTGCAGATGACACCAAGCTATGTAGTAATGTTCAGTCTATGGAAGATGTTTGTGAATTGCAAGCGGAGTGTTTCGGCATCCACTTGGCAAATGAAGTTTAACCCCTTCCTGGCATTTGACGTATCCATACGCCAAAGTCGGGTAGGGGAAGTATGGAGCGGGCTCACAGAGTGAACCCGCTCCATACGAACGGCATCGTGCTAACAGCTCATTGCGCCCCCCGCAACGCAGGTCCGCCATCTTTGTGCACCTATTAAGCCCTACCTCTGGCAGGCCTTAATAGATGCCTGTCAGAATCATAATATACTGCAATACATTAGTATTGCAGTTCATCGTGCAAGCGATCTAACGATCGCTGGTTGGAGTTCCCTAGTTGGACTAATAAAAAAAGTAAAAATTAGTTAAATAAAGTTGTTTTTTTTTTGTGTAAAAAAAAAAATGTAAAAAACTAAAAGTTAAAAAAAAAAACCTTTTCCCATTTTCCCCCTAGAGCAGGGGTCTCAAGCATGCGGGCCGCGGGCCGCATGCGGCCCCTGGAGCTGTCATCTGCGGCCCGCGGGACACAGAGCCGCTGGGATCGGCTCTGCTCCAAGACTCTGGAATTCCCTGACATCGTCGTCCACATATGAACAGCGATGTCTGGAGCTTCCCCAGAGCTGGAGTCCCGTGCAGAGCGCTAGTATCGGCTCTGCTCCGGGACTCTGTGGAATTCCCTGACATCGCTGTACATATATGGACAGTGTATCAGGGTCTTCCTCAGAGCGGAGTCCCTAGCAGAGCGCTAGTACAGGCTCTGTTCCGGGACTCTGTGGAATTCCCTGACATCGCTGTCCATATATGGACAGTGTGTCAGGGTCTTCCCCAGAGCGGAGACCCGGGCAGAGCGCTAGTATCGGCTCTGCTCTGGGACTCTGTAGAATTCCCTGACATCGGTGTCCATGTTTGGACATGCGATGTCTGGGGCTTCCCCAGATCCGGAGTGCAGTGCAGAGCTCTAGTACAGGCTCTGCTCCGGGACTCTGTGGAAATCCCTGACATCGCTGTCCATATATGGACAGTGTGCAGGGTCTTGCCCAGAGCGGAGTCCCAGGCAGAGCGCTAGTGTAGGCTCTGCTCCGGGACTCTGTGGAATACCCTGACATCACTGTCCATACATCGACAATGATGTCAGGGGCTTCCCCAGAGCAGAAGTCCCAGTGATGTCAGGGCCACAGCTGGAGTCCCAGGAAGAGCCTACTAGCGCTCTGCCCAGGACTCCAGCTCTGAGGTTGCACCTGACATCTCCTCTGTCCATATATGGACAGTGATGTCAGGAGCAGAGCTGGAATCCCAGGCAGAGTGCTAGAAGCGGCTCTGCTCCGGGACTCTAGCTCTGGGAAGCCCCTGACATCACTGTGGCATCATCTGCGGAGGGCACTGTGGCAGCATCTGCGAAGAGAACAGTGGCAGCATCAGCGGAGGGCACTGTGGGAGCATCTGCGGAGGGCACTGTGGCAGCATCTAGGGAGGGCACTGTGGCAGCATCTAGGGAGGGCACTGTGGCAGCATCTACGGAGGGCACTGGCAGCATCTACGGAGGGCAATGGGGCAGCATCTACAGAGGGCACTGTGGCAGCATCTACGGAGGGCACTGTGGCAGCATCTACGGAGGACACTGTGGCAGCATCTACGGAGGGCACTGTGTGTGCATATAAAGAGGGCACTGTGGCAGCATCTACAGAGGGCCCTGTGGCAGCATCTACAGAGGGCCCTGTGGCAGCATCTACAGAGGGCCCTGTGGCAGCATCTACAGAGGGCACTGTGGCAGCATCTACAGAGGGCACTGTGGCAGCATCTACAGAGGGCACTGTGGCATCATCTACAGAGAGCCCTGTGGCAGCATCTACAGAGGGCACTGCGTCAGCATCCACAGAGGGCATTGCGGCAGCATCCACATAGGGCACTGCGGCAGCATCCACAGAGGGCACTGCGGCAGCATCCACAGAGGGCACTGCGGAAGCTTCCACAGAGGGCACTGCGGCAGCATCTACAGAGGGCACTGCGGCAGCATCTACAGAGGGCACTGCGGCAGCATCTACAGAGGGCACTGCGGCAGCATCTACAGAGGGCACTGTGGCAGTATCTAAAAAGGGGCTGCCCAATCTTGACATGTGTGTCTGCCAAACGCTGCCAACTGAGCCGCCGGACTGCATTTAGCAACACTTAAACTGGAAAACTGGATTGTTGAAATAAGCACGTGGAGAAATAGCTCAAATTTGAAACCTAGCGGTATTATTATAGTAATGTAGTATTCCTTTTATAGTAATGTAGTATTATTATTATTATAGTAATATAGTGTTATAGTAGTTCAAATAAGTAATTTATTAACAATAATTTTGTATTGTATCAAATTTGAAAGTAATGCGGCCCGTCAACTTCCCATTTTTTCTATATGCGGCCCACTTACCCTGCCGAGTTTGAGACCCCTGCCCTAGAGCATAGTAAAAAAATAAATAAATAAACATAATTTGTATCACTGCATCTGTAAAAGTCTGAACTATTACAATATATCATTATTTAACCCGCACGGTAAACGCCGTTAAAAAATAAATTGTAAACGTCAGAATCTCTATTTTTTAGTCACCTAATCTCCTACAAAAAATTAAATAAAAAGTGATCAAACCGTCGCATGTACACCAAAATGGTATTATTAAGAACGACAGCTTATCCCGCAAAAAATAAGCCCTCATACGACTTAATCGACGGAAAAATAAAAAAGTTATGGCTCTCGGAATTTGGCGACACAAAATACATTTTCTTTTTTACACTTAGGTTTTTACTTGTAAAAGTAGTAAAATATAAAAAAAACTATATACATTTGGTCTCACCGTAATCGTATTGACACCAGAATAAAATTACCATGTTGTTTTAATTGCACAGTGAATTCCGTAAAAACGGTGTGCAAAAAACCATGGAGGAATCGCTGTTTTTTTCATTTTCGAGCCCACAAATAATTTTTTTCACATTTCCTAGTACATTATATGGCAAAATAAATGCTGCTACGAAAACTACAAGTCGTCCCGCAAAAATCAAGTGCTCATAGGACTTTCCATATAGATGGAAAAATAAAGACGTTATGGCTTTTGGAAGGTGGGGAGGGAAGAACGAAAATGAAAATCTGCAAAAGGGCTGCGGCGGGAAGTGGTTAATGTAAAGTTATGCACCTGGGTACGAACAACCTGCATGCATCATATGTCCTAGGGGGAGCTACACTGGGGGGCTACTTGTTGAGAAGGATCTGGGTGTACTTGTAAATCATAAACTAAATAACAGCATTCAATGTCAATCAGCTGCTTCAAAGGCCGGCAAGATATTGTCGTGTATTAAAAGAGGCATGGACTCGCGGGACAGGGATGTCATATTACCACTTTACAAAGCTTTAGTGCGGCCACATCTAGAAAATGCAGTTCAGTTCTGGGCTCCAGTTCATAGAAAGGATGCCCTGGATTTGGAAAAAGTACAAAGAAGAGCGACAAAGCTAATAAGGGGCATGGAGAATCTAAGTTATGAGGAAAGATTAAAAGAACTAAACCTATTTAGCCTTGAAAAAAGATGACTAAGAGGGGACATGATTAACTTATATAAATATATTAATGGCACATACAAGAAATATGGTGAAATCCTGTTCCACGTAAAACCTCCTCAAAAAAACAAGGGGCACTCCCTCCGTCTGGAAAAAGAAAGGTTCAACCTGCAGAGGCGACAAGTCTTCTTTACTGTGAGAACAGTGAATTTATGGAATAGTCTACCGCAGGAGCTGGTCGCAGCAGGGACAGTCGATGGCTTTAAAAAAGGCTTAGATAATTTCCTAGAACAAAAAAATATTAGCTCCTATGGGTAGAAATGTTTTACTTCCCCTTTCCCATCCCTTGGTTGAACTTGATGGACATGTGTCTTCTTTCAACCGTACAAACCATGCAAACTATGTAACTATGTAACTTCCGCTGCGGAGTAAAGCCTTATAATCCCTGGCTGACTTTTCAAGCCATGTGACGCTGCAGCCTGCGATTGGCTGCAGCGGTCACTTGGGACACAACGTCATCCCAGGAGGCCGGACTGCAGGAACAAGTAGGGCGTTCTGGGTAAGTATGATCTTTTTTTTCTTCTGGTGTTGCGAATTTCTTTTTGCGGCGTAAATGCTGTAATTACGCCGCAAATGTCGCAACGCTTGGCTTTCTGTTGTGGGTTCTGCATCCCCATTGAATTCAATGGGGAAAACCTGCAACCGAAAGTGAACAAAAACGCAGCATAAATTGACATGCTGTGGAATTAAATTCAGCACCACAGGTCAAGTTATTAACTTTTACGCTGCATTTTTTTTCCGCAGCGTGGGCATGAGATTTTCTGAATCTCATCCACTTTGCTGCTACTGTAAACGATGCGTAATTTCCTCCACAGAATTCTGTTGCGGAAAGTCTGCAGCGTTTACGCTACGTTGGAACCCAGCCTAAATCTTCGTATTATGAGCAGAAAAGTGGTACTGTCAAACTCACGAGGCAGCCAGACCCCTTCTCTCTACCTAAACATCCCACAATGGAAAAAACAAGGTTGTATTTATCTAGTGTTATTTCCCTGGCTGTACTAAAGTAGCTGGACAAACAAAATGCTGCTTCAGCACAGCCTGTACAGGGTTAATGTATTAAAAATCGAGGCAGTCATTGATTGTCATTGATTTGTCAAAAAACAAGGTATTTCAATACTATGCAGGCAGGATTATGGAAGCTGTACAATTATCCCCTTATTATTATCCCAGAAGAGATTTTCTGTATAAAACGCAGTTCACTTGCCACACACCAGCCTTTTTGGAAATTACCATTTTATTGTTCAGAAAATGTCCATGCAATGTCCAAATCATCACTCAATGTAATGAAATTGTACATTAATTAAAGCATAAATTGAAATCATAAAGAAGGTTCTAAGCAGTCTAGTCTCTATCACAAAGGTATATAGCATAGAAATCCCCTTTACTGTGAAGGTCGTTTTGACTAGACCAATTTCATGCATTGTGATCTGTCTTGTTTAAAGATTGAAGCGTCTAAAAATTGGCACCGGTTGCGGCACGTACTTGGTGGTGAATGATGAGAGGAGAGCTCTAAATAAGTTTAACTCCCTGCGGAATTTCATTATAATTCTTTATGTTGTGGTTTATTATCTTAAATAGTAATATATGCCAGATCATTTTTGTTGACATTTTATTTTCTATCAGGCTACTCCTTTTTGTAGTTATAATGGGTTTATGGAACTTTAACAACTGCAACACTTTCATTTTTTCTTAAGCTTGTAAAAGAAACATTTTGAAAAAAACAATATAATGTACTTCTAAAAAAAAAATTTGGGTTTTTAATTTCTTCCAAATGCCATACCTTTTTTTTATTTTTCCTTCTATAAATCTATATGAGAACTTTTTATGGCATCATTTATTGTACCATAAAACATAATGTAAAAGTGGAAAAACTTCTTTGTGGTGTGGAATCGGAAAACAATAGTGAATCTTTCATTGTTTTTTGTTTTTTTATGGCATTTACGATGCAATAAAAACGACGTTAACTTTATTCTGTGGGTCAATATAATAATGGAGATACCAAATTTACATATTTTGTTTTAATGTTTTACTCTTTTTACAAAGAAAAGGGTAATTGTCAAAAAAATATATTGTTTTGTGTCGTGATATTCTGAAAGCCTTAACTTTTTTATTTTTTCGCTGATTGAACAGTGTGAGAGGTTTGTTTTTTTGTGGTGTGAGCTGTAATTTATTTTTTTTTTGCACCATTTTGGAGTGGATAAGACTTGTAATCAATTTTTATTCCATTTTTTTTTTGTGGGATACGTGGTGACCAAAACACACCAACGTTCACAGTGCAGGTTAAATAATGTTATAGTATAATAGACTTTTACAGACGTGGCTACATCAATTATGTTTATTTATTTTTACATTGCTTTAGGGGCAAAATTGGAAAAGGGATTTAAAAAAAAAAAAATCATATTGCAGATATGTAGTTACTTTTTTTTATTATTCCCCCTAGGGTTCTTGAAACAGTGATTGTTAGATCGCTTGCACAATATACTGCAATACTAATGTATTGTAATATATTATGATTTTTACAGGCTCCTATTAACCCCTTAGAGACCAGCCTATTTAAGGCTCTAATGACCAAGCAATTTTTTTCGTTGTTCTATAGTCGCATTCAAAGAGCTATAACTTTTTTATTTTTCCATCGACATAGCTGTATGAGGACTTTTATTTGCAGGATTAGTTTTACTTTTTAATGGCACCATTTTGGGGTACATATAATTTTTTGATTAACTTTTATTAACTTTTTTGGGGGGAATAGCAAAAACCCCTGAAATTCCGCCATAGTTCTATGCGTTTTAAATTGACGCAGTTCGCTGTGCGGCGTAAATAACACATTAACTTTATTCTATGGGTTGGTACGATTACGAGGATACCACATATGTAGAGGTTTTTTATGTTTTACGACTTTTGCACAATAAAAACACTTTTGAACTAAATTGATTTGTTTTTGCATCGTCGCTTTCCAAGAGCCGTAATTTTTTTATCTTTCCGTCAATGGAGTGATATATGGGCTTGTTTCTTGCGGAACGAGATGTAGTTTTGATTAGTATGTTTTGGGGTACATTGGAATTATTGATTAACTTTTATTATGACTTTTTTGGGGGGCAATAGAAAAAAATAGCAATTTCGCCATGATTTTTGCGTGTTTTTTTTTTTACTGTGTTTACCTTGCGGTTTAAATTACATATTAACTTTATTGTTTGAGTTATTATGGTCACAGCCATACCATATATGTGTACTTTTATTTATTTTTTTACACTTTTACTAAATAAAACCACTTTTTATGAAAAAAAAATGGTTTGGATTATTTTTTTACTGTAATTTTTATTTCACTTTACCTACTTATTTTTTTAGTCCCACTAGGGGACTTTACTATGCGATCTAAAGATCGCTGCTATAATGCTTTGGTATACTTAGTATACCAGAGCATTATTGCCTGTCAGTGTAAATCTGACAGGCAATCTCTTAGGACGTGCCTCCGGCACGTCCTAATAGACATATGCCCAGAGCAGACCTGGGGGCTTTTATCAGGCCCCCGGCTGCCATGGCACCCCATCAGAGGCCTGCAACTGCATTTGTGGGCCGCCGATGGGTGACAGAGGGAGCTCCCACCCTCTGTAAACAAGTTAAATGACACGGTCGCTATTGACCGCATCATTTAACGGGTTAAACAGCTGCAATCTAAGTAAACTTCGATTGCGGTCGTTGGAGCAGGAGTCCGGCTGTCATCAAATAGCTGAGCCCCGGCTCCAGCCGGCATGGGACACCTGTGCGGGGCTTAGACTGGGCCGGTATGAAAAGGTGATGGCCTAGCCTAAGGCCCCTTAGTGACTGACGTGAAAAGGCGTATTGGTGGTCACTAAGGGGTTAAGCCCAGCATCTGGCAGGGCTTAATAGGAGCAGAAAGATAACAGACCTGGGGGCCTTCACTAGGTCCCCAGGGTGCTGACAACCTAGGCTGCCAACAATCTCATTGCAGGAGGGAGGCAATCAGTTGTTGGAGGGGGCTGCCCCCATCTTTCTAACAGTTTAGATGCCGCGGTCGCTATATAAGTGGTTAAACTAGCAAAACCGGAGACATATTACTTTCCGCCCAATACTTTTAAATGTGTCGGCTGTAACATACAGCCGACAACTGCTTAGTATGGACCGGGCTCAGCCCGTGAGCCTGCTCCATACTTGCCCCTGCCAGTTATGGCATAACTGTATGTCATATGTCGGCATGGGGTTAATTCTGGTGAAACAATTCTGTGCAAGTATTAAAGGGTATTTTCCATCTTGGACATTAATGGGATATCCAAAGATGCGTTCTAGAGATAGGTGCACGTCCCAGAGGTAGGACCAGCCTCTATTGGACATTTATGGCATATTCTGTGGATATGCCATAAATGTCCGAGATAAGAAAAGCCCTTTAACCCCTTCCAAACATCCGCCATATATATACGGCCATGTTGGGAAAGGGTTTCCACAAAGCGCATTACAGTTATGTCGCGGTGATAGTGCGGGCTCAGAAGCTGAGCTCGCACATTCACCGCTGGGTGTCAGCTGTATGTTACAGCTGACAACCTGCTGTAACGGCCAGGACAAGAGCTAGTCTCCGATCCCGCCTATTAACCCCTCAGATAGAGATCGAAACATCTGAGGGGTTTTTAGTCACCGGCACCCCAGTGATGCGATCGCTGGGATGCCGATGGTTGGTATGGCAACTGGAGGCCTAACAATGGCCTCTGAGTCCACCTCCGGTGGGTCCTCATAGGCTTGCTGTCAGTGTATGACTCACAGCTCTAATACACTGCACTACGTACGTAGTGCAGTGTATTAGAATAGTGATCAGAGCTTCAGACTTCTTAGTCCCCTAGTGAGACAAAAAAAATAAGTTAATAAAAGTGTTCTAAAATACTCAAAAAGTACAAGTTTCAAGTTAAAAAAAAACAAATTGCCTTTTTTCCCATAATAAGATTTTTATTATTGGAAAAAACGCAAAGAATAAAAAAAAATATACATAATTAGTATCGCCACATCCATAACGACCCAAATTATAAAATTATTAAGTAGCTTATCATGCACAGTGAACTCCGTAAAAAAAAAAAGAAAAACGCCAGAATCTCTGTTCTTAGTTCACATCTCCTCCCAAAAAATGGAATAAAAATTGATCAAAAAGTCACATTTACCCCAAAATAGTACCAATAAAAATGACAGACCGTCTCGCAAAAAAAAATAATACCTGACACAGTTTTGTCCACACAAAAATAAAAAAGTTATGGATCTTAGAATTTGGCAACAATAATTTAAAAAAAAATAAAAAAAAAGTAATTTTATTGTGCAAAAGATGCAATACATGAAAAAAAATATATACATTTGGTATCGCTGTACTCTTATCAACCCACAGAATAAAGTTAACATGCAATTTATGGTGATGCGCATGGTGATTGCCGGAGAAAAAAAGAATTAAAACACTATTCCAGAATTGCTTGTTTTTGGTAATTTCCTCTTCCAAAAAATAAAAAGCGATCAAAAAGTCGTATGGGTCTGAAAATGGTACCAATAAAATCTACAGTTTGACTGCAAAAAATAAGCCCTCACACAGCTCCATCAACCGAAAAATAAAAAAGTTATGGCACTAGTAATGCGGTGATGAAAAAACATCCCGATGTGCAGGCCGAAGGGGAACATTCCTTCAGTTTCAGGGCCCTAGTATTTAGGAACTTTGAAGGGAAGGAACATAGCACATCCGCTGGAATCGAGGGCACCCGTATTATACCAGGGCAACACTTTTCCAGAAAAATTTCCCAAACTACAAAGGAGGAAAAGTCCCCAAAATGTGCAGAGTGTTACAAAAGGGGGATAAGAAGGGACATAGTTTATCAGTGCGACACTGGACTGCGCATAACGGATTACTTCACAGCGTACCACACATCTATGGATAATTGTATTATTTACCACATTATTATACCCTCTTATTATGCTCTGATGTATTCCACACAGATTAAATATGCCCCCACATTATAAACTGAAATGCCAATAATACTCAAACAAAACTACTACCAAGGAAAATCTACGCTCCAAATAGCGCTCCTTTCCTTCTAAGCCCTACAGTGTGCCCAACAAACAGCAGTTTACGTCGACATTTATGGCATTGTCATTTCCGGGAGGACCTGATTAACAATTTAAGGGTTAAGATTCTCCAGTGACACAAGCTAGGCACAACATATTGAGCGGTGAAACGGCATATCAGTGGAAAAATTGCAATTTTCACTTTGCATCATCAAAAACTCCGTTTTAATTTCTGAAAAACACCTGTGGGTTCTAAATGCTCACTAAACTCCTTGATAAATGCCTTTAGGGGTGTCGTTTCTAAAATAGGGGTCTGTTTTATTTTTTTGGGTACATCAGGGGTTTTGCAAATGCAACATGGCGCCCACAAACCATTCCAGCAAAATCTACGTACTCTGAGGAAATTGTTCCATAAATGTTGGGGTATTTTTTCTCCTTTAGTTCTTGCGCAAATGTTAAAAAAATTGTTAAACCTACATTTTATTGGAAACAAATCTAGATTTTGATTTTCCCTGCCTAATTCCAATAATTTCTGCAAAAAACCTCTGGGGTCAAAATGCTCATTACACACCTAGATAAAGTCCTTGTGGGGTATAGTTTCCAAAATGGTGTCTTTTTTGGGGTGTTTCCTTTGTTTTGATACCACAAGACCTCTTCAAATCTGACATGGTGCCTACAATATAATCTAATAAAAAGAAGGCCACAAAATCAAAAAGGTGCTCCTTTGCTTATAAGGCTGGTGCTTCAGTCCATTAGCAGACTAGGGCCACATGTCGGATATTTCTAAAAGCTTCAGAATCTGGGTAATACATTTTTAGTTGTATTTCTTTGGTAAAACCTTCTATGTTACAGAAAAAAAATAGATTAAAAATGAATTTCTGCAAAAAAAAATGTAATGTCACCTCTACTTTGCTTTAATTTCAGTGAAATGCTTGAAGGGTTAGGAAACTTTTTAGATTCTGTTTAGAATACTTTGAGGGGTGAAGTTTTAAAAAATGGGGTGAGTTATGGGCTTAAGTATGGGCCTCTCAAAGCCACTTCGGAACTGTATTGGTCCCTGAAAAAATAGCCTATTGAATTTTTTTTAAAAATGGGAGAAATTTCTGCTAAAGTTATAAGCCTTGTAACATCCTAGAAAAATAAAAGGATGTTCAAAAAATTATGCCAATCTAAAGTAGATATATGGGAAATGTTAACTAGTAAATATTTTGTGTGGTATAACTGCCTGTCTTACAAGCAGATACATTTAAATTTAGAAAAATGCTAATTTTTGCAATATTTTCACTACATTTTGGTGTTTTTCAAAATTAAATACTGAATGTTTCGACCAGATTTTACTACTAAAATAAAGTCCAATATGTCAAGAGAAAACAGTCTCAGAATAGCTTGAATAGGTAAAAGCATTCCAAAGTTATTACCACATAACTTGACACATGTCAGATTTGAGAAATGAGGCTCTGTCAGGAAGGTCAAAACTGGCCGCTGCGGAAAGGGGTAAATATAATTTATGTAATTCTTAATCTTAACAAATTATAATAACAGTGGACACCAATGATATTTCTATTATGTTTAAGACAAGTAGTCTAAGGCCGGGTTCCCACGTAGCGTAAACGCTGCGGAATTTCCGCAGGGGAATTCTGTGCGGAAATTCTGCAGCATTTACAGTTGCAGCAAAGTTGATAAGTTATGGAATCGATAGTTGAGCAATTCCCATAGTGGAAGTTTATGGAATTTCTAGGTGAGCAATTCCCCAAAGGCTGCTGGAGATTGTCGGGAGTGAGCGTGCAAATAAATCTGCAACCCCAAATCCGTCACAATTCTAATCAACAGAGTGTAAGGCTACTCTATGGCTTTCGCCAGAGCCCACAGCAAGGCGGGTTGGTTTTTGCTGCAT
Source organism: Rhinoderma darwinii (assembly GCF_050947455.1). Taxonomy (NCBI): domain Eukaryota; kingdom Metazoa; phylum Chordata; class Amphibia; order Anura; family Rhinodermatidae; genus Rhinoderma; species Rhinoderma darwinii. Next base: position 59,573,819 of record NC_134696.1, on the reverse strand, counting down.
AGAACCCAGGTTGTTTTAACAGAGTTCAGTGTTGGATAAGAGGTGCAATGCAGGCTATACCGGAACAGGTAACAAGACAGCCAGAGGGTAAACAGAAAGTCCAAAATCAGCAAGCAAGTGGCTGTCAGGAATAGCAGAGGTCAGAACCAGCCGGGAGCAGAAAGTCAAAATCAGCAAAAAGGGGTAATCCAGAGACAAGCCAAGGTCCAGTTCCAAAAATTCCAAGAAGTCAAAGGTACAGGGTATAGTCAGTAGCTTGATAAAAACACATGCAGACAGGAAAATTCACAAGCAAAGAAAAAAGGGAGAAAGCCAGGTATAAATACTCCACCCTACACCTGACAGCAAGATAGACAGAGAAGTGGGATAGACTCAACAACTAAAACCAGAACCGCCCAGAAGCTAGACTGGTAGTCATGGCGATCTTAAAGGAAACAGATGTTTCCTAACAGGATGAAATTCAGAAAATCTTATGCCCACGCTTTGGAAAAAAAAAGCGTAGCGTAAACATTAATAAATTGACCTGCGGTGCAGAATTTAATTACATTTGTGCTGCGCTGTTGTTGATTTTCTGTTGCGTATTATCTCCATTGAATTCAATGGGGTTGCAAAACCTGCAACAGAAAGCCGTGTTGTGACTTTTGCAGAGTATTCGCAGCGATTACGCTGTAAAAATCGCAACTATGGAAAATAAAAAAAATCATACTTACCCAGAACACCCTCCTTCATTCTGCAGGGCTTATTTTTTGCAGGGCGAGCTGTAGTGGTACAATTTTGGGCTACATGAGACTTTTTTGATCTCTTTTTATTAAATTTTGTGGGATATGAAGTGACCAAAAAACAGCGACTCATTTTATGGCGTTCATCGTGCGGGTTAAATTAAGGTGTATTGTAATAGTTCAGACTTTTACAGACACGGCAATACCAATTTTAATTTTTTTTACATTATTTAATTTTTTTAAATCTTTCATTAACTTTATTTTACACATTTCATTAGTCCCCTTAGGGGACTTGAATAGTGATCGTTAGATTGCTGGTACAATACACTGCAATACTAATGTGGGTTAAGCGAGTGAGCCCGCGCCAAATATCACCCCTCACTAGATGACGTGCTATTACGATCTGACCCCCTTAGACTTTTATCTTTGGGGTCATCTGAAGGCAATTGTCTATGCTGTGAAGATACGAGATGTGCAGCAACTGAAACTACGGATACTGGAAGCCTGTGCTAGCATTTCTTCTGCGGTGTTGCTATCAGTGTGTGAAGAGTGGGAGAAGAGAGTTGCATTGACAATCCAACACAATGGGCAGCACTTTGAACACATTTTATAAGTGGTCAGAAACTTGTAAATAACTCATGAAAGAATAAAGTAACGTTAAAACCAAGCACATTATTGTTTTTCTTGTGAAATTCTCGATAAGCTTGATGTGTCACATGACCCTCTTCCCATTGAAAAAACTAAAGTTGGATACAAAATGGCCAACTTCAAAATGGCCGCCATGGTCAACACCCAGCTTGAAAAGTTTCCCCCTCCCATATACTAATGTGCCACAAACAGGAAGTTAATATCACCAACCATTCCCATTTTATTTAGGTGTATCCATATAAATGGCCCACCCTGTATATTACTATTAAGAAAAGGAAATATATTTAAAGGGGTGTCTGAGATATTAATTTGATGGCCTATCAGGATGGGCTAAAAACGTGTGACAAGTCCGGATCCGCCTCCGCTTCCCTCATAATCAGTAGAAACAAAGGGCTGCACCATCTTCACTTTAGTGCCCGACATAGTGCCACTCTCGCTCGCGCAGCTGTGCCTGGTACTGCAACTGCATAGACATGGATGTAGTTATGTCAGTTACTGGAATTAATTGTTTGCAGTGCTACATTCTGTTGATCAATAAGGTTGGCAGAGGTCAGATACCCACAAGTACCACAATAAAGACCTCTCATGGGCAGGGCCACCATCAGGGTAGCACAACTGGTACACCTGCCAGATGCCCGGTATCAAAAATAAAAATAATAAGCACCGACGTCGCAGGCCTATAAAAGAATTATCCTCAGCCGCAGTTAATTTGGAGAAAGAAATGGGCTCGATTATATTGCAGGGCCCGTTCCCTTCTCTAAAGTAACTAATGCTGGGGCCCTGCTTCACAAGACTGTCTTCACGAGCCAGCATCAGTCTTGGGAAGCCGGGCCCCAGCGCTAGGATTGTCAGGCGCCAGAAGCGAAAAGGCGCCCAGAGGAGAAGAGGCAAGTAAAGTGGAGGCAAGAAGACCTGGGATCGGTTAGCACATAAGGGTCTTCATTTATTCTTAGGGTGTCTGGGGTGTAAATTTACTTAGGGGTTTGGTCTCGGGTCTGAATTTAGGGTTTTGGTTAAGAGTCTGAATTATTTGAGGACCTGGTTGGTGTCTGAAATAATTCAGGGGTCTGGTCTGGGGTATGAATTAATTCAGGGCTCTGGTTAGGGATCTGAATTAATTTTGGGGTCTGGTGAGTAGTCAGTCTGAATTAATGTGGAGTCTGGTCGAAGTCTGCATTAATGTAGGGGTCTCATCAGGGGTCTGAATGTAGGGGTTTGATGGGGGTTGTGTATTAATTTAGGGATCTGATCAGGGGTCTGAATTAATTTTGTCAACTGGTCTAGTGTCTACGTAGGTGACATGGATTTCACGTATGAGGAGAAGGCAGACAGTCTGCAGGATCAAGAAGCAGCAGTCGGGACTGCATCTTGGTGAGTGACTGTGCTGATTTAAAGCAGCAACTTCAGTGCAATGATTTTTTTTTATGTTGCAGCCTTTCTCCATGTCTTGTCTCCTTACTGCTCCTCCACAGGGCCCCTAGTCCCACTACCACACCCTTACCTCCAGGGGCGTAGCTAAAGGCTAATGGGCCCGATGCAAAGATTTTTCTTAGGCTCCCCCTCCCCAAACTTCTCATGGCCGATGGCCTGCAGCTTTCAGCTGCCTCGCTGGGTCTCCTAAGTGACCCAATGATGCAGCTCTAGAAGCCAGGGGCGTCACCAAGGTCTTGAAACGTCAAGGGAAATAGCCCCAATACATATACCCCCCCAAAAACAATGTCTGTGCATGTATGTATATGTGTGTGTATATATGAGACAGCATATCTATAGCACTACGACCCTATAGCTAAGCATAAGATTAGATACAGTGGCTCAGCAGACAGTATCACACATGATAGGACAGTGGCTCAGCAGACAGTATCAACATAATAGGATTAGATACAGTGGTTCAGCAGACAGTATCACCCATGATAGGATTAGATATAAGGCCCACCAGACAGTATCACACATGATGGGATTAGATACAGTAGCTTAGCAGACAGTATCACACATTATTGGATTAGATACAGTGGCTGAGCAGACAGTAGCACACATGATAGGATTAGATATAGGGCCCAGTTCGCTGACATTGTGGCTCCAGCGCTGGACCCAGGAAAGGTAAGAATAATAATTGTTTTGCTTTTTTATGTGTTAATATTTCTTTTTGTGTGTTTGTGTTTTTTACAAGTTCGGTTGTTGGACTACGTCGGAATCGAGGACAATTTCGATGATGGCTTTTTTTTATTCTCAATAAAATGGATAATGAGGGTTGTGTGTGGGATTTTATTTCAATAAAATATTTTTCCTACGTCTTTGTATTTTTCCAAACTTTATTACTACCACCTTAGTAATGGCTGCTGGCTGATTGACAACGTCCATTACTAAGGTGGGGCTTAATGTTAGACATGAAGAAGCTAACACAAACCCCAATTATTACCCCGCAAGCCACCGCCACAGGGGTATCGGAAAGTGCCGGGTACGATCCAATACCCGACCATCTGTAGTGATGGTTGGGCACTGGTGCGGCCACAGGCTGGTATTATTAGGCTGGGAAAAGCCCAAAACATTGGCCCTTGCCACCCTGGTAATGGTAGGCTGCTGCTGCTATGTTGTACCTGGCTGGTTCTAAAAATGGGGGAACCCCACATCGTTCTTTCCAATTATTATTTTTTTTTTTAAATGACGTGGGGTCCCCCCATTTTTCATAACCAGCCAGCTACAACACAGCAGCAGGCTAGCATTACCAGGGTGAGAAGGGTCACTGCGTTTGACCTTTCCCAGCCTAATAATACCAGCCTGCGGCCGCCCCAGTCCCAGACCATCAGTGGAGATGGGTACCGGGGTAATAACGGTGATTAGTGTTAGCCTCTGCACTGGCTAACACTAAGCCTTGCCTAAGTAATGGACGCTGTCAATCAGCCTGCAGTTATTAATAAGGCAGTAGCAATAAAGTTTAAAAACAATACAAGGACATAGAAAAAATATTGAATTGAAATAAAAAAGCCACACAACCCTCATTAACCACTTTATTGAAAATAAAAAACCTGTCATCGAAGTAGTCCTCGAATCCGACGTAGTCCAATGACCGAACCTTTAAAAAAACACACAAAAAAATACAGTATAAGATTACTGTCTGCTGGGGCCCTGTATCTAAGCCTACAGCCCACATGGTAGGCTTAAAAAGAGTTGTCCAGTCCCTAAACATTATTGGCCTATCCTCAGGAAGGCCATCAATAGCTGATAGGTCGGGTCCGACTCCCGGGACTCCCGCCATTCAGCTGTTTTGAAGGGGGTGCAGAGCCCCTTCATTTCCCTTACTTGCTCACACTGTGAATCGCTTACATGTCCGTGTCGGCGATTCAGTGTGAGAACGTGACTGGAATGAAGGGGAAGTAGCGCTCGTACGAGCTCCGCACCCCCTTCAAAACAGCTGATTTGCGGTAGTACCGGGAGTCGGACCCTGACTCATCAGCTCCAGACAGTAATGTTAACACACAGACAGTAATATTAATCTTACCATCCTCTTCGGCCGCAGAGGAGGTCCTGACTCCATCCATGGTTGGGATGCTGTGCGCAGCGCATAGTGTTATGACGTCATGCGCTGAGCACAGCGATGTGACGTCAGGAAGAATGTAAGTACTGTCAGTTACTATAGTAACGGGGGCCCATGTAGTTTATTACATAGGCCCCAGTTACTATAGTAACTTTTCATTGATGTGGTGTGGGAGGCCGCGGGCCCCCTGGGCTTCAGGGGCCCGGTCGCAATTGCGACCCCTATAGTTACACCACTGCTTACCTCTTTCTGCTCTCTTAGTCCTCCTCCACACAGAACCCTGCCATCTAGTCTCTACTTCTTGTTCCCTGACAGAGCCCCTGCATACCTACTGCCTTTGCCCTGCCCCTCTACAGAGCCACTGCCAGTTTGCGTCTGACCTCTGTCAGCCTCCCGCCATTTTCTATTGCCACCCCCTATCTACGGAATTGAGAGAGGAATAGGCCATCCATGTTATATCACAAACTAATACATAAAAATACTATTCCAATAAAGGTAAAATTGTTCATAAATGTAGGCAGGATTTTTGATGATTATTGACAATGATGGAGGAACCACTGATATAATGGAAATCCATGTTGTCAGGGCTGAGTGATGATGATGATGATGATGATGACGATGACAAGAAGCAGCAACTGCTATTGAATTGTAAAGAATGTGTTCAGAACATCTCAAAGTATGCATCACTATCACACTAGACAGTATCTTAAACTGTTACACACAATGCAAAAAAAGTAATACTTCATAGATGACAGAAAATAATACTGACAACATCTTTATCTCTTAAAACTAAAACACTACGGGTATGTCCACACAAAGTTTTTTGCATGTAGAAAAACCTGCTTCAAAATCCCTTCAGGAATTGTGAGGCAGATTTTGACCTGCCTGCACATTTTATGCAGCGTTTTTTAGGGCTGCGGTATTGAGCACCACGGGCACAAAACAGCGTAAAATGCCTTCTTTGCCTCCAATTAATTTCAATGGAAGGTCATAGACGGAACCGCGGGAAGAAAGAGCATGCCATTTTTTTTCCCCACAAGCGTTTTTTTCCGCACGCAGTGAAAAAAACACCTCCGCCTCCGATTGAAATCAATGGGAGGTAATTTCGGACGTTCTTTGGTGCGGTTTCCACATCAAAAACAGCGCAAAAAAACTCAGTGTAAACTAATCCTTATAATTTATTATTGAGAATATGATAATAAAAAGACACATTTCCCTAGTACACACAAATGAATTGCCCGAAAGGAATTAATTTCAATGTTTTAAGTTAAAGTACAGTTAAGTTTACCGCTCAGACGGCACTGGTAACAGTCCAATATCATTCAGTATGGACACTCTCTCCCAGAAAGATGCAGTGGACAATCCACAATCCAATGAGGGTGTGGATGGTAATTCTTATCCTTGTAGTTCCACCAAGCTCCTTATCGTCTCTCTCCACATTCAAAGAACTCCTGGTAGGAAAAGGATCTTATGTCTCTAATAGATGGAAAAAGGAAGACACATAGTGCAACACCCTCTGAAAAAAGATTGCTCCACGCCAAGTTTAATCCATACACACAGAAGTAACAAGGCATGCCCCAGAGGAAGCCGAAAGGGCGAAACCCAGGGTCGGGCGAGAGTGTTTAGCGTGCCGCCTAGAAATTTTAAAGATTTTTACTTACCTTGATGCTTTTATTTCTTGTTACTTCTGTGAGTATGGATTAAACTTGGCGTGGAGCAATCTTTTTTCAGAGGGTGTTGCACTATGTGTCTTCCTTTTTCCATCTATTAGAGACATAAGATCCTTTTCCTACCAGGAGTTCTTTGAATGTGGAGAGAGACGATAAGGAGCTTGGTGGAACTACAAGGATAAGAATTACCATCCACACCCTCATTGGATTGTGGATTGTCCACTGCATCTTTCTGGGAGAGAGTGTCCATACTGAATGATATTGGACTGTTACCAGTGCCGTCTGAGCGGTAAACTTAACTGTACTTTATATATGTCATTTAGGGCATTTGTTGGATCATACCCAATTTCGTTTTGCCTGCTCCGGTCTGAGAGAGATTTTGTGGGTATTTGAGCCAAGAGAAACCACCATTATATTTGTATCAATGTTTTAAGTTGTTTTTATGAAGTAGTCAGACATTTTGCAGACACTGAAGCGCCTAGGGAGATTGTCAGGGACTGCAAGGGGTTAAGAAAGGATGGAACGGTTTAAAATAATGCCCAGGACCAGGATTGGTTAACAAGGAGTAAGAGGGGCGTGGTTAAGAAGATATAAGGCAGGGGTTTGGAGCAAAAACCCCTCTTACCTTCAAGCTGCAGTGGAAGAAACACCTTTGCTGCTGCTGTGGAGATTCAGAGCGTGTTCTTTCAAGAAGATGGCAGAAGAACTGTTGCGGAAGGTGGCACAGCGGGTAGCGTCGGAGGGACCTGCCTGGCTGGAATCCCTGTTGGAGGAAGGAGAGAAGCGAGTTTCAGAGCGCGGCACGGAGCAGTCGGGAGCGGCTACTCGAGGTAGGCCGCAGCGCGTTACACGCCCTCCGGTTCGACTGAGCCCTAGCCCCGTTGCTATGAGGGGTGCTGTGGCTGCTGCACAGTCATGCGGTGGTCCCAGCAGGTCCCCTAGGCCTATGTCGACGGGTGTTAAACCGGCACGGGCTCGGTACAACCCGCCTCGAGCTGCTGATGCGGGCGCGGTGGCAGCGGTCGATTTTCGTGACAGTGGGGTGAATATGGCGGACACAGGTGATTGGTCCGACATGGTTGCTTACCATGCGGCATGTTCACAGGAGCTGGGACTTGCTTCTGGTGCCTGTGTGCAGCCGGGGTCGGCGCCATCTTTCCCCGTGCTGTTCTCTGCGCAGCCAGAATTGGCGGCGGGGAGAACAGGGGCGGGACGTCCTGGCAGGCGCAGTGCGGCCAGGAAACAAGATGGCGGCTCACATAAAAAGAAGATGGCGGCGGGTACGGGGAAGCGGGCGGTGAGCAAACAGCCCAGCCAGGGGGCGGGGGCTTCTGCGGTGCCTGTCGCTTCTCCACCCCGGTCCCCCCCGGGCCCCTGTCAGCATGGGTTAAGGCCAGGGGGGGAGTGTGCTAGGAAAGATGGGGTCGAGGGTGTTTTGGACTCTATTTGCCCTTCTCCTGCCTTGTCATCTTTTTCTCCTGCAGGTCCAAGAAGGGAGCGATCCAGGCGAGGGAGGAAATGCCGGGCTGGAGGACACCGCCGGCACGGCCATCATAGACGTCGCAGATCGGGTGACGTGAAGAGGCGTGGTCGGCGGTATTCCTCGTCTTCCAGCGATGGATTCTCCTCCTCGTCGGCGACGACGTCTGCATCGTCAGGATCGTTGAGGAGGTCGTCGCGGAGATCATCACGGCCGCAGAGACGCAGTCGACGCCGGGAAGTGCAGCGCTTGTCGGTGGATCAGGAGCAGCTGTCCCAGGTTGTCCCTCCCGCCGGGCCGGTGGAGGAGGTGCAGGCCGTGGTTCCAGTGCCGCGGCAAGTGGCTGAAGGACCCTCTGGAGTCGGTGGGACCTCTGGGAGCGGTGAGTCGGCCTGCGGTGACGCATGGCTTAATAAATCTAATGCATCGGGTGCGGATTTGATTTCTGTTTTAAAAGCCGTGGTGGCTGGGTTAAAAGTGAATGAGGGAACGTTGGGTCCCTCGGTGCCACCAGAGGGAGCTATGCCCCCGTCTGAGAAAGAGAATGCTTTAGCTAGTTTGACGTTTAGAGATTCATTGTTTTGTGGAGTCGCTCCTCTCGGGACTCATTTGTCAGCTGAGATCAAGGACAAGATTTGGAGGAATGAATTTGTGGATATTTGGTCCTTGGTCTCGGTGGAGCAGGTGACTGTCGACAAGGAGCGGGGTTTTGAGAGAGGTTCAGATAGGAAAGCGAAAGTCGCGAAAACATTTGGCAACTGGGTACAGTGTTACGCTACACTGGCTCATGTTATTTGCCAACGCTATCCTGGGAAAGGGGCCGAGTTGTTTGTGTATTTTTAAACAATTTTCAGCGCCCACAGGCTGCACGGTGGTGCGGCCTGGTGGCGATATGATGAAGAATTTCGGCGTCGTTTGGCTTTGTCGCCTGATATTAGTTGGGCGACGAAGGCAACGGACGTGTGGTTGCAGCTTATCTTAGCGCAAGGGAGCAGGCAACAACGCCCCTTTCCCAGTGCGGCCGCAGCTCCGGGCCCCGCCCCTGGAGTTGCGGCCGCTAGGCCCACGGGTGCCTGTTGGCTCTACAACGAGGGCCACTGTCGTTTCTTTGCCACGTGCAAATTCCGACATGAATGCTCCATCTGTGGGGGCGCTCATGCGGCGCTCCGGTGTTTCCGGAGAGGTAAGCAGCCGGTTAAGGCACCTCCTTCCGGCGCAGCGGAGAACGCCGGTGAACGTTCTCGAGATGGGCCCATGGTTAGAGCGGTACCACAGGAGGCGGGAAGCAGAGGTGCTCACTAGCGGGTTTTCGTTTGGTTTTGAGATTCCTTTTGAATATTCTGCGACATTGTCATTGGCTGACAATTTGAAGTCGATCAATGAGAATGTGGGCATTGCGCGGCTAAAATTGGCGAAAGAAGTGGAATTAGGGAGAATGGCAGGTCCATTCAGCGAGCCGCCGTATACGAATCTGCGAGTTTCCCCCCTTGGTTTAGTTCCAAAGAAGGAACGAGGAAAGTTTAGGCTGATTCATCACCTTTCCTTTCCTCGCGGTGGGTCTGTTAACGACGGTATTTCTAGGGCGGAGGCGGCGGTTTCGTATACGTCTTTCGATGTTGCAGGCGGCTGGACAAGGGGCGTTGTTAGCTAAATCTGATATTGAAGCGGCCTTTCGTTTGCTGCCGGTTCATCCGGAGTGTTTTCACCTGCTGGGTTGTTGTTTAGATAAAGGGTTTTACGTGGATATGTGCCTTCCAATGGGTTGTTCAATATCATGCAGTTACTTTGAAATGTTTGCGTCATTTTTAGAATGGGTAGTTCGTTTGGAGTCAGGTTGTGACTCGGTCATTCATTATCTGGATGATTTTCTTTTTGTAGGCCCGGGGGGCTCTGGGTTGTGCAGCACGTTGCTGAGAGTGTTTCGACAGGTGATGTCGCGTTTCGGTGTACCTATTTCCGAAGATAAGACGGAAGGTCCTTTAACTGTTTTGTCATTTTTGGGTATCGAAATAGATAGTGAGCGGATGATTTTTCGCTTGCCCGAGGATAAATTGGCAAGGCTAGTGACGCAAGTTGACCAGGTCATGGGGTCGAAAAAAGTGACGTTAAAACAGTTACAGTCGTTAATGGGATTGCTGGTGTTTGCTTGTCGTATAATTCCAATGGGTCGTGTTTTCTCTAGGCGTTTGTCTTTAGCCACTAGAGGTATCTCGAAGCCAAATCATTTTATCCGGGTAACCTCTTGGATGAAGAAGGATTTGTTTGTCTGGCATTCGTTTTTGAGTTCGTTTAATGGGAGGTCGGTGTGTCAGGACGCGGAGTTGTCTAATGTAGACTTGGAATTGTTTACGGATGCAGCCGGAAGTGATGGTTTTGGAGCAATTTTGGGCCGAAGTTGGTGTAGGTCCCCTTGGCCCTTGCATTGGAGTGAGTTGGGAGTTTTACGTAATTTGACGTTATTGGAATTGTTTCCTATTATAGTTGCAATAGAGTTGTGGGGTAGCGTGATGGTGAATAAGAGGATTGTATTTTGGACAGACAACATGGCGGTGGTGCATGCGGTGAACGGGTTGTCGTCTAGTTCATTGCCGGTATTAGCTTTATTAAGACGGTTGGTTTTGAAGTGTTTGCGTTTGAATGTGTGGTTTCGTGCGAAACATGTTCCGGGAGTCCGTAATGTGATGGCTGATGCTTTGTCTCGTTCACAGATGTCCCGGTTTCGGGAATTGCACCCGGCAGCTTTGGCAGAAGGGGTGTCCCCCCCCCTTCACTTATGGGCCCTGGTCGAGGACAACTTATGAGGCTGTTGAGGGGTTCGGTGGTACCGGCGACTTGGAAGAGTCATTGCAGAGCGTGGGATCGGTGGTTGGAGATTGCGGGGAGTAACTTCCCATAACAGGATGGGTGTCACCTGGACGTCACGTTAGCAAGTTTGGTACAAATACGTCAGGAAGGGGGTAGTGCGGCCACGGCTAGCAAGTTTTTAGCAGGGGTGGCCTTTATGTTAAAATTGTGGGGATGCAGAGATGTTACAAAAGAATTTGTAGTTCGGCAGTCTTTAAAAGGGTGGAAAAAAGAGGCGTGTTCCAGGGACACGAGGCGGCCAGTATCTTTTTCGCTTTTGGGTCGGCTTCTAGCCGTTTTATGTTTTGTGTGTCGGGATGAATATGAAGTGTCCTTGTTCGGCGCGGCGTTTTCTTTGGCTTTCTTTGCCGCATTACGGGTTAGTGAGCTGGTTCCGCACAGCGTGGGGGCAAGCGGTGGTCTTCTCGGATCGGATGTAGTGACGTTGGGAGATTCTCTCAGGGTCTGTGTGCGGAGGTCAAAGACTGACATGGTAGGGAGGGGGGCTTGGCTGTCGATTGGGAGGATTGGGGGGCAGTATTGCCCGGTAAAATGGGTCCAGGAATTCGTGTTGGTCCGAGTGCCCGGGGCTCAATTCTTGATCCATCAGGATGGATCCGCAATGTCGCGTTTTCAATTTGAGGCGATTTTTAAGGCCGGTCTGAGGTACCTGGGTTTGCCACCGGGCGAGTTTGGTACACATTCGTTTAGGATAGGGGCGGCAACTGAGGCGGATGCCTTGGGCTTGGATTCGGCGGCTATCATGAGTCTGGGTAGATGGCGGTCTAATAGCTATAAGTCATATGTGCGACCGGATTTGGTTTTAAAGAGTGTGTAAGCTGGAAATTTTTATAGTAAAAATGTCGCCCCCTTCACCCCCCCCCCACCCCTGTTTTCCTTCCTTGTTTTATATGGAGTGTTATGTTAATCCTGCCTGTATCTTCATTTGACCGGAATGTAGCTTAATTTCTTTGTTAGGGTCGCGGCGCCCCCAAGTGTGGATCTTGGGGCATTCGTACGTGCATTGGGCAGCGGTTCGAGCGGGACGGAGGCCGTTAGGTCCGAATTTGGGCCTCTCACAGGCCGACGTCCATTGGAGAGGTGTCCGGGGATTACGGTGGGTGCAGTTACTGCCAGAAGTAGTGGCAGTTACAAGGCACACGTACGGACCTGTTGTCCTGATAATACATGCTGGTGGAAATGATATCGGCCAAGTAAAAATGGCCGAGTTATTGTCATTTATACGGACTGATTTGGCGCGGTTTCAGGACCTGTTCGCCCGTTGCGTGGTAGTTTGGTCTGAGATAGTGGCGCGCACGGTGTGGCGAGGAGCGAGGAACATGGCAGCGTTGGAGAAAGTGCGCAAGCTAATTAATGTGCGGGTGTCGCGGTTCATTCGCTCTATAGGGGGGATCGGGTTGCGACACCAATCCCTGGAGGGGGATAATGCAGATTTGCTGGCGCCGGATGGAGTGCATCTGAATGATATCGGGCTCGATATCTTTTTATTGGATCTCTTGGATGGTGCCGAGAGAGGGTTGGCGTTGCTTGGTGGGGGTGGTCGGGGGACTGAGTAGGTTTCTCAGTTCCCCCTTCTTGGCGGAAAAGTACGGCAGATGAAGACGGAGGTAGCACCCTACATGCCTGATGGAGACAGGGAGCATCGGCATTTCAGGAGGAGAGAAAAATAAATATATATATATGTCTTCATGCCGATGTTTGTAAATAAGAATAAAGCTGTGGCCACTTCCACATTTCCATAAAGAAGGTGTTGGTGTGTTGATTCAAAGAAGGATGGTTAAGGTCCTGGGCAGGTAAAGTGGATAATGGGTCCTTGCAGTCTTGCAGACACTGAAGCGCCTAGGGAGAGTGTCAGGGACTGCAAGGGGTTAAGAAAGGATGGAACGGTTTAAAATAATGCCCAGGACCAGGATTGGTTAACAAGGAGTAAGAGGGGCGTGGTTAAGAAGATATAAGGCAGGGGTTTGGAGCAGAAACCCCTCTTACCTTCAAGCTGCAGTGGAAGAAACACCCGCCCTCCCTCCCCTGGTGGTTTTTGGTTTTGTTTTTGGAAAATTTTTCTACGGTTATATTCTTGTTCTGGCGTTTTTTCTGGTTTTTTCGTAGATGTCACAGCTGGCGGAAAAGTACGGCAGATGAAGACGGAGGTAGCACCCTACATGCCTGATGGAGACAGGGAGCATCGGCATTTCAGGAGGAGAGAAAAATAAATATATATATATGTCTTCATGCCGATGTTTGTAAATAAGAATAAAGCTGTGGCCACTTCCACATTTCCATAAAGAAGGTGTTGGTGTGTTGATTCAAAGAAGGATGGTTAAGGTCCTGGGCAGGTAAAGTGGATAATGGGTCCTTGCAGTCACAATATTTCTATCTTGCAGTAGTAATTTGAAGCTTGCTTGTCTGCTTCTGACCCATTATCATTGGTTTTTAGTTCTTACCTGTTTCTTTCTACTGCAAATGTTTTGACCGTTCAGGTGGCTAAATTGAGCTCTTAAAATTCAATGTAATTAGGTTCATGTACACTTACTACAGCATACCACCCAACTGTATTGGATTTCGGGCGGTGTCCCGCTGTCTCGGGCGGCCTCTGATATGTCTGCATCCTCTGAATGTAGATACATTTGAACCATCAGTGGCTTCTATAGGTGCGGAATCCCCCGCCAGAGCATTGCCGACGCTCTGGCTGGGGATTTAGTTCCTAGAGGGAATCCCTGACGTCACCATCCATGTATGGACAGTGACGTCATTGGCTCCTCCTGCAGCGGAATCCCCGGCCAGAGCGTTGCTGATGCTCAGGCCAGGGATTCCGCTCCTAGAGGGAATCGCTGACATCACTGTCCATACATGGACAGTGACGTCAGGGGCTCCCCCTGGGGCAGAATCTCCGGCCACAGCGTGGCCATTGCTCTGGCTGGGTATCCGCCCCTAAAGGTTGTCCCAATGGCTATAGGGGGGCAGTACTATCCACAGTGGGTGTGGCACTATCTTTAAGGGGGGTGTGGCACTATCTACATGGGTACTGTGGCAAATCTATAGGGGACACTGGGGCACTGTGTGTGGCACTATCTATGTGGGCGCTGGGACTTTATATGTGAGCACTGGCACTAGGGGCAGCTAAGGCGGTATTATACTGTATGGGGCAGCTAAGGTGGAATTATACTGTATGGGGCAGCTATGGGCATTATACTACATGGGGGGTAGCTAAGGGGGCATTATACTGTATAGTGGAAGCTAATGGTGCATTATACATTATGGGGGAACCTATGGGGGCATTATAATATATGGGGGAAGCTATAGGGGCATTATACTGTATGGGGCAGCTATGGGGCATTATAGTGTACGGTGGCAGCTAAGGGGGCATTATAATGTATGGGGCAGCTATGGGGGCATACTGTATGGGGGAATCTATAGGGGCATTATACTGCATAGGGCAGCTGTTCCTGCATTATACTGTATGGGGCAGCTATGAGGACTTTACTGTATGAGGGCAGCTGTGGGGGGCATTATACTGTATGGAGGCATTATAGTGTATCGGGGCATTATACTGTATACAGGCATTTGTGTGGGCATTATAGTGTATGGGAGCAGCTATGGGGTTTTTATACTGTATGGGGCAGCTATGGGGGCATTATGTTGTATTGGGGCAGCTATGGGACATTATGCTGGATGGGAAAATTTGTTTGGGAATTGGGGCATCAGTGTGGGTATTATACTATGTGGGGGCATCTGTGTGGGCATTATACTGTATGGTGGCAGCTAGAGGGCATTATACTGTATGGGGACAGCTATGGGAGCATTATGTTGTATGGGGACAGATTTGGGGCATTATGCTGTATGGGGCATCTGTGTGGGCATTATATTGTTGGGGTGTATCATGGGGGCATTATACTGTATGCATAACTCTATAGGGGCATTATACTGTATGGTGGCAGCTATTGGGGCATTATACTGTATGGTGGCAGCTAGAGGGCATTATACTGTGTGGGGGCAGCTAGAGGGCATTATACTGTGTGGGAGGCACTATGGGAGCATTATACTGTGTGGGCGGAACTGGGTGTGTATGGGCGAAGATTTGGCGGGAGTAGAGGCATGACTTAAAAGGAAAAAAAAATTGCTGCAGTGCTCTACGTGTGCCGCATCACATGTACCTCTTTGTGATACTTGAAAGTTGGGAGGTATGATTACAGCTGTACTATGGATCTTATAGATATAGTTATATATTTGGTGATGGTAAAGTGCTGCATCAACACAAATCCAGGTGACAATTGTAGGACCAAATATTGTTATGTAAAAAAATATTTTATATACTTTTTAAATATGTGGTTTGCATATTTGGCTTTATTAATAAAAAAATAAAAAAAGGAATTTCCCGTTTAGCCACTGTGCTTGATGGCTGGTATGCAGCTCTACTGCGTCCTTTCTTGCTAACCATACAGCCAGAAGTGTAACTTTAAGCTCCAGGGCCCAATGGAAAAACTGTACCATGGCCCTCCACCTACCATATGCCATTCATAATACTGCTGTTCCCTTATGTGGCAGTATTATGAATGGCATATGGTAGGTGGAGTGTCTTATATGGATCCCTTGGACACCAGGGCCTGAGTGTGACGGCTACCTCTGCACCACCTATAGATATGCCCCTGCATACAGCTCCTACAAGTGTTGTCTCCTAGATCGACATAAAAAATGTACTGCTTATACAGCATTACAAAATCACGGGGTGTATCACATCCAAAAGTTTGATTTTGAACTTAACCTACCCTTCATGATTAGAAGAGAAGACCTTCCATCTGATATGAAAGTATCTTTTCTGCTTAGGGATATTTACATTGCTTGAGAATACTGAGGAAAAAGTTTGCTTTCCTTTGTACTTGATTTCTATCAGAAGTAGGTTCTATCAGAATCAAACTGGGATAAAGGAACTATACTCATAGTAGAGTAACTATATTGCATTTGTAGTGGATAAAAATGTGTTGGATGCGTAAAATTTGTTCTCTAATCATTTGATTTCCTTTCAATTAATGATGGAAATTTTATATTCCAATGAGTCATGCACTCTATTTCTATATGTGTAGTCCAATCCAGTCCAGTCATGTGAAACTCCATTCCACGTACTCCATCTCCTACTGTCTGTATGTTAGCAAGAAGAGGGGCAGAAGACGTAGGGTAACATATGACTGCAGGATCATACTACACGCAAGACATGCAGGGGCGTAACTAGGAAAGACTGGGGCCCATTGCAAACTTTGACTGCCCCCCCTTCCCAACAGCCAATGTCTCCCCACCCCCACATCATTCGTTCTGTGTGCAATGTAAAAATACAGCCAGGCCACCAGTGTAATCTTATTAACCTTTAGTTACAGGGTTATGACAATTGTAACAAACAATTAAGCACTGACATTTTAACATTTTTTATCACTTAAATATGTTAGTTCATAATAATAATAGTTGACTCAAAAACTTACCTCAAACTCAAAGGTCCGGGACAAGAAGGGCTTGTTTCCATCTGTTCTTGCTAACTTTTAAAGTGTAGAGGGAGGGGTAAGTATGCATCCCCCCTCCATATTTTATCAGATCCCATTAATATAGATCTATTGTAGATCTATATTAATGGGATCTAATAAAATGGGGGGACCTTTTTATGAGATACCATTAATAATTATCCCTTCCATCAACCGTCTCCCCCTCAGCCTATGGCCCTAACAAAAAATGTGTACACATGGTCAGCACAGCAGGAAGGAACTTAACATCTGTCAGCAGCCAAGTCGATCACTGAGCTGGAGCAGTGTTTGTTTGCTCACAAAAGTGAGCGAGCATTGCATGAAGTTCATACATTGCTCGCTCGCTTCTGTGAGAATTGCAATCAAACAATTCTGGGCAGGCTCAGTGACCAGTGTCATGTGTGTGAGCGTGCGGCTGGCTTCCGACACAAAGACAGAGAGTGAATTACCCGTGCTGCTGCTTGGCTCCCGGACGGTTCCACTCTCCGAGACTCCAGCATAAAATGGCATGCGAAGCGTGCCGAAGCTCTGGCCTGGGCGCTGAACCAACGCCACCTCCTCTTACATAATAACGCTCTCCTCTGTGTGTACTGAAGCCGGGCAGAGGGGAGAGTGTAAATGCAGGTGGACCAGAAGAAATTAAAGAACCAGGGGGGTGGCTAGAGTTTTAAAAAAACACGTTTGCCCCAACCCCACAAAATGTATATATATTTGCATTCTCTCAGCAGACAGTAAAAGACATGATAGGATTAGATACATTAGCTCGGCAGATAGTATCACACATGATAGGCTTAGATACAGGGCCCTAGCTGTAAGTATCACACCTGATAGTCTTAGACACAAGGTCCTAGCAGTAAGAATAGTACATGACAGGCTTAAATACATGGCTCCAGCAGACAGTATAACACGTGATAGGTTTAGATACAGGGCCCAGCATTAAGTATCCTTGTACTTACCCTTAAGGGCAAATTTGGAATTTCAGAGGCCCCAAGCAAAGTTATGTCTGGGGTCTCTAAACAAAGACACCTGTAGAGAATGCACAACACAGTGCACCCTGTATACAGTGTCTGAACCCCTGTATGGTGCCACACACAGTCCCCCTGTAGATGGTGCCAAACACAGTCCCCATGTAGATGGTGCCATACACAGTCCACCTGTAGATGGTGCCACACACAGCCCCCTGTAGATAGTGCTACACCCCCTTGTAGGTAGTGCCACACCCTCTTGTAGATAGTGCCACACAGCCCCCTTGTAGATAGCACCACACTGCCCCCTTGTAGATAGTGCCACACAGCCACCTTGTAAACAATGGCACACATCCGCCCATGTAGGTAGTGCCACACAACCACCTTTGTAGAAAGTGCCCCCAACAAATAAAAAAATCCTATACTACCCTAGTCTCGTTCCCACAACGAATTAATCTGCAATGTCTCACAACCTCCTCAGTCCTGCAGCCCATGAGATGGCGAGACGGTACCCTTGAATAGGCCGGAGCGATCCAGTGACGTCATCGCTCCGGCCTGTGCAGGGATCCTGTCCGAACATCTTATAGGCAGCAGGCCTAAAGTGGCCTGTGGCCTAGTCAATGGTGAAGCAGGGAGCAGACAGCTCCCTGCTCCGCCATAGAATTCAATTGTATCTGCGTCCTAAGGATGCATATGCAATTGAATGTGTCAGTTGCCTGGGGATCTGGGACAACAGGCCAAAAATCCGGTGCTTGGGCCCCGGATGTGTGCTGCTGGTGACGCCACTGTAAAGAAAAAGCATATACTGGGCCACGCGGCACAGGCCCCATCATGCCCTGGGCCCTGTAGCAGCCAGTTTGTAGCATTTAAACATGCATGCATTTATTGACTTCTGAATCAAATCTGGTGCAAGAACAAGTAGGTATATAATGGTCAAATATCAGAGAGAGACAAACTTTTAGGATTGACTCACAGGTGGCAGATATTTATTGCAGAAATTTGATTGCAACTTGCAGAAATTCATGCATCTGTTGCAGAAAAAAAACACATTCAGGTGAATAGAACTTATTGTCAGTCACAGAAATTTCTGCAACAACTGCCACATGTGAATCCACCCTTGAGAAAAGATGTCTACACTTTCAATGATTATATTATTACCACAAATGTGCAAAATTTGCTTTGGAAATAAGTGATATTTTATTTTATTTTCCAAGGTTGTATTCTCAGGAATACTGCCTGTGCCATGCTCATCACAGGAAAGACAGCGGGAGCTCAGGGAGTTAAATGCATGGCTTAAAGAGGCTCTGTCACCACATTATAAGTGCCCTATCTCCTATATAAGGAGGTGGGCGCTGTAATGTAGGTGACAGTAATGCTTTTTATTTAAAAAAACGATCTATTTTCACAACGTTAGGAGCGATTTTGGTTTATGCTAATGAGCTTTCTTAATGCCCAAGTGGGCGTACTTTTACTTTCGACCAAGTGGGCGTTGTACAGAGGAGTGCATGACGCTGACCAATCGGCATCATGCACTCCTCTCCATTCATTTACACTGCACTAGCGATATAGTTATATCACTATGTTCAGCTACATACACAAGCCCTAACATTACTACAGTGTCCTGATAATGAATACACATGACCATCCAGCCTGGACGTCATGTGTACTCAGAATCCTGACACTTCTGAATCTTTTTTGTGAGATTCCGGCAAGTGAAACCAAATCTCGTTTAGCTCCGTAATCTCGTAATTTTATGGACCAATTTGTGGAAATCCCGACTAGAGGTGACGCTCTGTTGGATCTGGTCATTTCTAATAATGCAGAGCTTGTTGGGAATGTCAATGTTCGTGAAAACCTCGGTAACAGTGATCACAATATAGTTACATTTTACCTATACTGTAAAAAAACAAACACAGGCTGGAAGGGCAATACAATTAATTTTAAGAAGGCCAATTTCCCCAGGATGAGGGCTGCAATTCAGGTTATAGACTGGGAAGAACTAATGTCAAATAATGGTACAAATGATAAATGGGAGATCTTAAAATCTACTTTGGGTAATTATAGTGCAAAATTTATTCCTATAGGTAACAAGTATAAACAACTAAAATTAAACCCCACATGACGTACACCTTCTGTAAAAAGGGCAATACATGACAAAAAAAGGGCATTTGAAAAAGACAAATCTGAGGGTACAGCTCTAGCCTTTTTAAATTATATAGAGCTTAATAAAATCTGTAAAAACTTAATAAAATCATCCAAAATACAAAATGAAAGGCAGGTGGCCAAGTATAGTTTAACAAATCCCCAAAAATTCTTCAAATATATAAATGCTAAAAAGCCAAGGTCTGAACATGTAGGACCCATAAATAGTTGTAATGGGGTGTTGGTCACAGGGGATCAAGAGAAGGCAGAGTTACTAATTGGGTTCTTTATCTCTGTATATACAACAGAAGAAAGAGCAGCTGATTTAGCCGCTGCCAGTGCTGTTAACCCCTTCCCGCACCTTGACGTACTATTACGGCATGGCAGCTGTATCGTTCGCGCTCCATGCCGTAATAGTACGTCTCGGGAGTAACGGCCTTTTCGGCCGTCCTCCCGACACATACAGGAGCTGTGACGCTGCTGTCTTGTTCAGCAGCTGTCACAGCTCCTACAGCGGGGACCGATCGCTGTGTCCCCGCTGATTAACCCCTTAAAAGCCGCGTTCTATAGAGATCGCGGCTTTTTAGGGGTTAAGCTGCCATCGCCGGCCTGCTACGCGATAGCGGCCGGCGATGGTGACTATGGCAACCGGACACCAAACAATGGCGTCCGGCTATGCCATAGACGGAAGCCTAGTGGGTCCTGACAACGTCAGGACCCACTATGCTTGCTGTCAGTGAGTAGCTGACAGTTCTAATACACTGCACTACGCATGTAGTGCAGTGTATTAGAATAGCGATCAGGGCCTCCTGCCCTCATGTCCCCTAGTGGGACAAAGTAATAAAGTAAAAAAAAAGTTAAAAAAAGATGTGTAAAAATAAGAAAATAAAAGATTTAAAAGTAATAAAAGTAAAAAGCCCCCCTTTTCCCTTATCAGTCCTTTATTATTAATAAAAATATATAAACAAACAAATAAACTATACATAATTGGTATCGCCGCGTCCGTAACGGCCTGAACTACAAAATTATTTCATTATTTATCCCGCACGGTGAACGCCGTAAAATAAAATAATAATAAACCGAACCACAATCACAATTCTTTGGTCACTTCACCTCCCAAGAAATGGAATAAAAAGAGATCAAAAAGTCGCATGTACCGAAAAATGGTACTGATCGAAACTACAGTTCGTTGCGCAAAAAATAAGTCCTCGCACGGCTTTATTGATTAAAAAATAAAAAAGTTCTGCCTCTTAGAATAAGGTAACACAAAAAGTGAATGATTGTTTACAAAACGTATTTTATTGTGCAAACGCCATAAGACATAAAAAAAACTATAAACATCTGGTATGGCCGTAATCGTATCGCCCCGCAGAATAAAGTGAATATGTCATTTATAGCGCACGGTGCACGCTGTAAAAAAAAACGAAAAAAAAAAACAATAGTACAATTGCTGTTTTTTAGTCACCACGCCAACTAAAAATAGAATAAAAACTGATCAAAAAGCCGCATGCACCCCAAGAAAACTACAATGTATTCCTCAAGGGGTCTAGTTTCCAAATTGGGGTCACTTTTGGGGGGTTCCCAATGTTTTGGCACCACAAGACCTCTTCAAACCGGACATGGTGCCTAATAAAAAAGAGGGCTCAAAATCCACTAGGTGCTCCTTTGCTTCGGAGGCCAGCGCTTCCGTCCATTACCGCCCGAGGGCCACATGTGGGATATTTCTCAAAACTGCAGAATCTGGGCAATACGTATTAATTTGCGTTTCACTGATAAATCCTTTTGTGTTATAAAAAAAATGGTATAAAGAGGATTTTATGACAAAAAAAATATGTAAATTTCACCTCTACTTTGCTCTAAATTTCTGTGAAACACCTAAAGGGTTCATAAACTTTCTACATGCTGTTGTGAATACTTTGAGGGGTCTAGTTTCTAAAATGGGGTATTTGATAGGGGTTTCTAATATATGGGCCCCTCAAAGCAACTTCAGAACTGAACTGGAACCTAAAAAAATAAATAAATGAGGCAATACTTCGCTTCTTACATTATACTGATAATGAGCCGTGCCCACCCCGAGATGACCCCAGTTTTGACCGTTTGTATAAACGGAGACCCCTATTAGACCGTTCCAGTGCCCGGTTTTCCCAAGCATACACCCCCGAGAAGTGTATTTCTATTGATGAGTCCCTGGTACATTTTAAAGGGAGGGTTCAATTCCGCGAGTACCTGCCAGGTAAGAGGGCAAGGTATGGCGTGAAGATGTATAAGCTGTGAGAGTGCATCAGGGTATACCTACAGGTTTAGGATATATGAAGGAAAGGCCACCCCCAAACCAGACTGCATCCTGGACTACAATAGGTACATGGGAGGGATGGACTTGTAAGATCAAGCCCTGAAGCCCTACAGCGCCATGCGGTGTGGTATAAGAAGCTGGCCGGGCACATCATACAGATGGCATTGTACAATGCAGGTGATTATCAAGAACCTAATCTTTAGGGACCAAGAAGGGGGGGGGCACCCAGTACTTCTGGAAGCGAGCCCACACGCATCGTACCAGGGCAACACTTTCCAGGAGAAGTTCCCCAAACTGGCAAGAAGGGAAAAAGTCAAAAGAGGTGCAAAGTCTGCTATAAGAGGGCGATAATGGATGACACAATATATCAATGTGACACGTGTCCCGAATAACCAGAGCTCTGTATGAAAGTGTTTTAAAATTTATCATACATCCCTTGGTTTATAATTTACCCCAATTTTACTTACCCTGATGCACTCCACACAGCTTATCCCCCCTCGTCTTTCCCCTCTGGGCCCTGCTGTGTGTCCAGGCAGCTGATAACAGCCACATGTAGGGTATTGCCATACCCGGGAGAACCTACATTACAGTTTATGGGGTGTAGGTCTACGGTCAAAATGCTCACTACACCTCTAGATGAATGCCTTAAGGGTGTAGTTTTTAAAACGGGGTCACTTCTTGCAGGTTTCAACTGTACTGGTACCTCAGGGGCTTCTGCATACATGACTTCGCACTAGAAAATTCCCAGTAGGCCAAATGGTGGTCCTTTCCTTCTGAGCCCTCCCATGGGCCCAAACGGCAGTTTATCACAACAAATGGGGTATTGCGGCACTCAGAACAAATTGCGCAACAGAATGGGGTATTTTGTTTCTTGTGAAAATAAGAAATTTTCAGCCAAAACTACATATTATTTGAAAAAAATAATTTTGGTTTCATTCCCAGCCCAATTCAAATAAGTTCTGTGAAAAAACTATGCAGTCAAAATGGTCACAACACCCATAAATGAATTCCTTGAGGGGTGTAGTTTCCAAAATGGGGTCATTTGTGATTGGTTTCTATTGCTTTGATAGCTCTGGGGCTCTGCAAATGCGACATGGCACCTGAAAACCAATCCAGCAAAATCTGTACTCCAAAGAACACACAGCGCTCCTTTCCTTCTGAGCCCTCCCATGGGCCCAAACGGCAGTTTATCACCACAAATGGGGTATTGCCGCACTCAGGACAAATTGGGCAACAAAATGGAGTATTTTATTTCTTGTGAAAATAAGAATTTTTGAGCTAAAATTACATATTATTGGAAAAAAAATATATTTTTTTAATTCCCAGCCCAATTCAAATAAGTTCTGTGAAGAAACTATGGAGTCTAAATGGTCACATTACCCATAAATGAATTCCTTGAGGGGTGTAGTTTCCAAAATGGGGTCACTTCTGGTGGGTTTCCATTGCTTTGATACCTCTGGGGCTCTGCAAATGCGACATGGCACCCGAAAACCAAACCAGCAAAATCTGTACTCCAAAGAACACACAGCGCTCCTTCCCTTCTGAGGCCTCCCATGGGCCCAAACGGCAGTTTATTGCCACAAATGGGGTATTGATGCACTCAGGAGAAATTGGGCAACAAAATTGAGTATTTTGTTCCCTTTGAAAATAAGAAATTTTGATCACAAATGACATTTTATTGGAAAAAATGAAATTTTTTTCATTTCAGAGCCCAATTCAAATACGTGCTGTGAAAAAACTGTGCGGTCAAAATGGTAACAACAACCCTAAATGAATTCCTTGAGGGGTGTAGTTTCCAAAATGGGGTCACTATTGGGGGATTCCTACTGTTTTGACACCTCAACACCTCTTCAAACCTGGCATGCTGCCTAAAATATATTCTAATAAAAAAAGAGGACTCAAAATGCACTAGGTGCTTCCTTGCTTCTAGGGCTTGTGTTTTAGTCCACGAGCACAGTAGGGCCACATGTGGGACATTTCTAAAAACTGCAGAATCTGGACAATACATATTTAGTAGTGTTTCTCTGGTAAAACCTTCTCTGTTACAGAAAAAAAAAAATGAATAAAATTGAAATTCAGCAAGAAAAATTAAATTTGCAAATTTCACCTCCACTTTGCTTTAATTCCTGTGAAATTCCTGAAGGGTTAAAAAACTTTCTAACTGCTGTTTTGAATACTTTGAGGGGTCTAGTTTTTAAAATGGGGTGTTTTATCAGGGTTTCTAATACATAGGCCCCACAAAGCCACTTCAGAACTCAAGAGGTACCTTAAAAAAAAGGCTTTTGAAATTTTCTTAAAAATATGAGAAATTGCTGTTTATGTTCTAAGCCTTGTAACGTCCAAGAAAAATAAAAGAATGTTCAAAAAACGATGCCAATCTAAAGTAGACATATGGGAAATGTGAACTAGTGACTATTGTGGGTGGTATAACCGTCTGTTTTACAATCAGATGCATTTAAATTCTGAAAAATGCAATTTTTTCAAAATTTTCTCTAAATTTTGCAATTTTTCACCAATAAACACTGAATATATCGACCAAATTTTACCACGAACATGAAGCCCAATGTGTCACGAGAAAACAATCTCAGAATCGCTTGGGTAGGTTTAAGCATTCCGACGTTATTACCACATAAAGTGAAATATGTCAGATTTGAAAAATGAGCTCTCAGCCTTAAGGCCAAAACTAGGCTGCGTCCTTAAGGGGTTAATATATCAGTTGATATACTGAATTGGCTGAATGTAGATATGGTCCAAGCTAAATAAAATAAATGTACACAAGGCCCCGGGACCAGATGGGTTACACCCTAGAGTTCTTAAAGAGCTTAGTTTAGTTATTTCTGTCCCCTCTTCATAATATTTAGAGATTCTTTAGTAACTGGTATAGCGCCAAGGGACTGGCACAGGTTAAATGTGCCTATTTTCATAAAGGGCTCTAGGTCTTCCCCAGGTAATTATAGACCAGTAAGCTTAACATCCATCGTAGGGAAAATATTTAAGGGGCTGCTGGGGGACTATATACAGGATTATGTGACAAAAAAAAAGTATTATAAGTGACAGCCAGCACGGTTTTACTAAGTAAAGAAGTTGTCAAACCAACCTGATTTGTTTTTATGAAGATGTGAGCAGAAGCCTAGACAGAGGGGCCGCAGTGGATACAGTGTTTTTGGACTTTGCAAAGGCATTTGACACTGTTTCCCATAGACGTCTAATGGGTAAATTAAGAACTATAGGTGTAACGTCTGTGGTCACTGACCACAAACACCTTCCATCCAGTCAACGCCCTTCTCTCAAGAGATGACTGTACATACAGCCGTCCTGCTCCACAGTGACCACTAGGGTGCGCTCATGAGCTCAATCCAGACTTGAGAAGCCAGAGCGCACGCATGTTAGATATTGAGTTAATTACTCCCAGAGCACCCTGCGCTATAAGAAGGTACCAGCCCCATCCTCCCACGCCTGAGCGTTGTTGTTGTATTCCAAGTCTGTCTTGCAAATGGTCCCCTAGTGTTTCCTGCTCCCAGTGTTCCCTGTTCCTGTGTCCTTTAAACTGTATCCTGATCTAGTGCCATGCTTAGCTGTAGCCGTGCTGTGCTGTATACCACCCCTATCCTGCTTCTCCACGCCTGACGTCTACCTGCTGCCTAGTTCCTGCCAAGCCTGCCTTCCTACTGTCCGTGCTGCCACAGGTACCCTATATGAACTATAGACTCTGACCTGCACCCTGTTAGCTAGCTGCCATACCGCCAATGTGGTACCGCCCAGTGGGTCCACGAACTCTACGTGACAATAGGTTTGGAAAGTATAGTTTGTAATTGGATTGAGAATTGGCTCAAGGACCGTAACCAGAGAGTTGTGGTCAATGATTCCTACCCTGAATGGTCCCCGGTTATAAGTGGTGTACCCCAGGGTTCAGTGCTGGGACCACTATTATTCAACTTATTTATTAATGATAAAGAGGACGGGATTGATAGCAAAATTTTTATTTTTGCAGATGACACCAAGCTATGTAGTAATGTTCAGTCTATGGAAGATGTTTGTAAATTGCAAGCGGATTTAAACAAACTAAGCGTTTGGGCGTCCACTTGGCAAATTAAGTTTAACCCCTTCCCGCCGCAGCCCTTTTTCAGATTTTCATTTTTTTCCTACCCACCTTCCAAAAGCCATAACTTCTTAATTTTTCGGTCGATATAGTCCTATGAGGGCTTGATTTTTGTGGGACGAGTTTTAGTTTTTTGTAGCACCATTTATTTTGCCATATAATGTCCTAGGAAACGACAAAAAATGTATTTGTGGGGTAGAAAATGAAAAAAACTGCGATTTCTCCATGGTTTTTTTGCGCGCCGTTTTTACGGAATTCACTGTGCCATTAAAACAACATGTTAACTTTATTCTGTGAGTTATTATGATTACGGCGATACCAAATATTTATTGTTTTTTTATATATTTTACTACTTTTACAAGTAAAAACCTAAGTGTTAAAAATAAAATTTATCTTGTGTCGCCAAATTCCGAGAGCCATAACTTTTTTTATTTTTCCGTCGATTAAGTGGTATGAGGGCTTATTTTTTGTGGGATAAGCTGTAGTTTTTAATAATACCATTTTAGTGTACATGCAACGTTTTGATCACTTTTTATTTAATTTTTTGTGGGAGATTAGGAGACCAAAAAATAGAGATTCTGGCATTTCCAATTTTTTTTTTACGCCGTTCACCGTGCGGGTTAAATAATGATATATTGCAATAGTTCAGGCTTTTACGGATGCGGCGATACCAATTATGTTTATTTATTTATTTTTATACTATGCTCTAGGGGGAAAATGGCAAAAAGTTATTTTTTTCACTTTTAATTTTATTTTATTTTTTTACATAAATAAAAAACTATATTTAACAAATTTTTACTTTTTTCATTAGTCCCCCTAGGAGACTTCAACCAGCGATCGTTAGATCGCTTGCACAATATACTGCAATACTGTATTGCAGTATATCGTGATTCTGACAGGCATCTATTAAGCCCTGCCGGAGGCGTTTTGGTTTCTCAATGGTCCTATTGTTGGACGTGTTTCGTTGTGCTTCCAATAATGTTTTCATTGGGTAACCCCTATCTCTGAATTTCTGGGTCATGTTGGCGGTTCTCAGGGCCCTGTTGTCAATATCGTCTACTATCCTAGTGACACGTTTATATTGTGACTTAGGTAGTGATTTTTTGGTCGCTAGCGGATGACAGCTACTGTAATGCGGAAGGCCGTTCCTATCTTTCTCTTTGGAAAAAAGATCTGTGGTAAAGTGGCCCTCGTCATCCTTAATGACCATAGTGTCTAAGAAGCTTCTTTAACTTTTATTTATGTTATATACGACTTATACGAAATGTATTATTTTACATGATGATAATTTACTGTTTTGCAATATATTTTGCTCCATTAGTGCCTGATGAAGGTCTAAATTAAGACCGAAACGTCGCAGTAAACCTCTGGCATCAACTATTGATAAAATAAAACTCAAGATTTTCAAAAATCACTAACTTGTGTGCCGAATATTTCTTTGCTATGTGACTGGGTTGGGACCCTATTCGTGCCCCTACCCAGGTCTTGTGCACTCTGAACTACCACATAAGGGGCATGGAGAATTTAAGTTATGAGGAAATATTAAAAGAATTAAATCTATTTAGCTTTGAAAAAAGACGACTAAGGGGGGACATGATTAACTTATATAAATATATTAATGGCACATACAAAAAATATGGTGAAATCCTGTTCCATGTAAAACCCCCTCAAAAAAAAAGGGGGCACTCCCTCCGTCTGGAGAAAAAAAGGTTCAACCTCTACTGTGAGAACTGTGAATCTATGGAATAGCCTACCGCAGGAGCTGGTCACAGCAGGGACAGTAGATGGCTTTAATAACGGCTTAGATAATTTCCTAGAACAAAAAATATATAAGCTCCTATGTGTAGAAATTTTTAGCTTCCCTATTTCCATCCCTTGGTTGAACTTGATGAACATGTTTCTTTTTTCAACCATACTAACTATGTAACTATGTAATACTGAAGGCAGGAAGTTTCCGTTTCAAATCTTCAAATACTGCATAGTTTGAAAAGCTTGGTAACATTCATTGTGGGTGCTCTTATTGGCCTGCTCTGTTTACTGGAAAAGGGAGTCTTAGGCTCTGTTCACATCTACGTTAGAGGCTCTGTTAGGCATATCAGTTGCAAAATACCGGAAAAAAAAGCCTGGGCTATTTCTTCTGGTAAAACGTCGAACACCATGACAGAATGCCGAAGGTACCCATTAAAGTCAATGGGTTTTGTCAGGCACTGTTAATATGTGTACCAAGCAACGGATCTGTCACTTCCATTTTATTCCATTGTTCTGTCTCTATGACAGAACAGAACAATAGAAACTTTGAATGCAGGTGTGAACATACCCTTATAGGTGAAAAGTGCAATTCACCAGGCTTCTTCCTGGGTACATAGGAATGTATCACTTAATTTTTTTTTTTTTATTATTTTCTAAACATGATTATGGGGCAGCCATCTTGCCTGAACTGCTACTCTGCTCTGTAAATAGCAGTTTAGAGATTTGCTTTACAGTGGCTACATTGACATATGAAAATTGAAGTCTGGATCTGACTCGTTGACTTCTATGGGAAAGTGCTGTGGGCATGCTCTGTGACCTGTGCAGAGGTCACTGTTCAGGGAGGGGGAGGAGGTGATCTGTGTCCATCACCTATTGTTAAAGGTGTGTTCCTGTGTTATCATCCTCCAGCTTTTATGATAGAGGTGTTACCTATCATCATAACCCTGCCTGTGATAATAATGAGAAGACTACTCAAAAGTGATCTCTACAAAACAGTATGGTCTGCCTGTTGTGTTTGTCAGTAAGTTTTGTGAAAAGGTTAAAGATTATTTTTTTTAAATAGATGTCACAAAATAAATAGTGACATGGAAAATGAGAAAAAAAATAACACTAAAATAAAAATAAATATATTCAAAATAAAAACCTAAATCAAACACTAAGTAGGTCATTTTATTACGATACATTTCCTTTAACTTGGATCAGAGTCATTACACTGAGCCAATATTAATAAAAATGATCCAACCTACATAATAACAGCTCAACTGCTTTTCTTGTATATGGCAGGCTTCAATAGGATCAGCTACCTACAACATATTCATGATTGTTTGTGATGTCAGTTAACAAATGACGGAGCTTTATTTTATTTGTGTAGATTCTATAGGTCAATTAGAGTTCTACTTAGGCAGACTACTCGAGCTAAGCTACAGTACCAACCCAGGCTACTAAATCTTAACTTATATATTTAGAGCAGTAATGTAGGGGTGGTGCATAACATTGGATATTAAATAATGAAACACATTTAAACACCAATTACATAGAATTACACTGATCTTCATTGAATAATCAAATAATGAAAATAACATTCAGCAAAACCTAGCGAGACATTTTTAATGTACTTCATTTAACAAAAACACTGTAGCTGTAAAGTAAATGGAAATAACAGGAACAGATCAAAGCCTTCCACATGAATTGGGTCATGTTGTTGGGACTGCTCATGTTCATAAGGCTGTGTCTTTTTCAGGATTATTACAACATCTTGTCTACACAAAAGGCCAAAATCAATATGTGTTTGTTTACTTTTAATTTCAAGTCCTGTAACTAAAGACATTGATATTGTATCTATAATTGTTAGGCTATGATCACATCATGTTTTAGCCTAAGTTTAGCGTATATACTTGGAAAAGCCCCCGACGTATACACTAAACGTAGATTGTGATGGCATCCATCATAAACCATTTTGAGATACGTTAAACAGATAATTCATGAACTCTCATGACCTTTTCATGACTTGTCCAGCATAGCTGCAATGCTTCCCCACACTGGGGGGGGGGGGGTGCTAAGATGAGCAATGATCAGTGCACGGGCATAAGCCTAAAAGGAACAAACCTCTGTGTAAGTGGCAGTTGGTGCCGAGGAACACATGTGCGCACATGAGTCTCTGTGAGCAGTTGAGGGTGACGGGTAGTAGCCGCCTCGTGGTGCTGAGTGTGTCGCTGTGCAGTGTGGGTTACGAGTAGGAGCTTCCACAGGGAGCAGTAAAAGCAGCCTTCCAGAGGCCACCTGCAAGGCTTGACATTTGCCTGGAGGAGTTTCAGGGAGAAGTGCCCTTGACTCGGTTATTCAAGTGTTGAGCCAGCCAATATAGCCTGCCTGGACCGAGTGAAACCTGTAGTAAGAGACTGTCCTTCTCAAGTGTTACTGCTGAGAAGTGTTCCTTGTTATTGCTTTGGCCGGGTATAAAGTAACACCGATCTTAGTAAGGAATCTGTTTTGCCATCACTCTTGGTGCTACATTCCATCTTTTCTGCAACTAACCCGCCTTGGCCTCATCTTACTAATTGGCATAGTCAAAAGGATTTGTGAAGAAAGATGGCGGATGGCAACATTCAGCTGGCCAGTCACCAGTGGTACTGGTGCGATGACGAAGAGGCGCTGTTGAAGAGGGAGCATCCCTGGAAAAGGGGCAGAAGCTGTGCCACATTGCAGTTCCTGGTGGAGACCTGGTTGTCAGGAGAACACTCTCGAGCTCCATAATTTCTGTGACTATCCCGCCTTGGCCTTATATGGACCAGGCCTCATCTTACAGCCACATTGACAATTTTAGCATGTACATTGGGAGCTTTTCTGTAGCACTCATGGCATGCTGGTTCTTAAAATCTAAATTTATTTGTAAAAAACAAACCTTTAGAGAAAATGTGCAAAAATAAAAAAAAAACGAAATTTAAATGTATCTGCTTGTAAAACAGATAGTAATACCACACAAAACAGTTACTAGTTAACATTTACCATATGTCTACTTTATGTTTGCATCGCTTACAAGGCTTATAACGTTAGCAGCAATTTTTCACATTTTCAAGACAATTTTCAAGACAATTTTCAGGGACCAGTTCTGAAGTGACTATGAGTGCCTTATATATTAGAAAGTCCCCATAAATCACCCCATTATAAAAACTGCACCCCTCAAAGTATTCAAAACAGCATTCAGAAAGTATTTAAACCCTTTAGGCGTTTCACAGGAAATAAAGAATAGTAGAGGTGAAATTTAAAATTTTTATTTTTTTTGCCAAAATTCATTTGTAATACAATTTTTTTTGGAACACAAAATCTTTTACCAGAGAAATGCAACTCATTATTTATTGCCCAGATTCTGCAGTTTTTAGAAATATCCCGCCTGTGGCCCTAGTGTAGTAATGGACTGAAACACAGGCCTCAGAAGCAAAGGCGCACCTAGTGTATTTCTTTTCTTCAGAATATATTTAAGGCACCATGTCAGATTTGAAGAGATCTTGAGGTGCGAAAACAGCGGAAAACCCCAAAAGTTACCCCATTTTGGAAACTACACTCCTCAAGGATTTTTTCTAGGGGTATAGTTAGCATTTTGACCACACAGTTTTTTTGCTGAATTTATTGAAATTAGTCTGTGAAAATGAAAATCTACTTTTTGTTCTGAAAAACCATACAAATTTTTACAAAGAATAAAGGAGAAAAAACAAAAAACATTTGTAGATCAATTTCTCCTGATTACAGCAA
The DNA here is from genome assembly GCF_050947455.1 of Rhinoderma darwinii. NCBI lineage: Eukaryota > Metazoa > Chordata > Amphibia > Anura > Rhinodermatidae > Rhinoderma > Rhinoderma darwinii. The sequence continues at coordinate 59,542,403 of NC_134696.1, read as the reverse complement.
TACCACATATGTGGTAATAAACTTCTGTTTGGGCCCAAGGCAGGACCCAGAAGGGAAGGAGCATCATTTGGATTTTGGAGCACAGATTTTGGTGGAATATTGTTTTAGCGCCGTGTCGCATTTGCAGAGCTCCTGAGGTACCAATACAGGGAAAGCCCCACAAAATGACCCCAGTTTGTAAACTACACCCCTAAAGTATTTATCTAGTGGAGTAGTGAGTACTTCGAGCCCAAATTTTTGTAGGATATGATGCAAAGTCAATGTGAAAAATTTAAATCCGATTTAATTTTATAGGACACATATTTCTTACAAAGTACATTAACCCTTTCATAACCAAGGGTCATTGATGCACCTGTGCCCAGTTCAAATTGTTTCCATTTCTGATATGCACTTCTTTAAATGATAATATCTTTTGAACCGCTTTGAATATCACAACTATTTAAACTTTTTTTTTTTTTTACTAGACTTATGGCCTTTCATTTTCTAGATTAGTTCAATTATTTCCATGTTTTTAATTTTTATTATGAGCAGGTAAGTCACAAAAAATGTGAAAAAAACGCTTTTATATATTTATCTTTATTATATGGATATAGATTTTATATATATATATATATATATATATATATATATATATATATATACACACACACACACACACACACGCAGTATAAAGCTCTGTAACAATTGGTCGTCTTCTCTCTCCATCACCCTGGATCGCTGTGGGCGGAGAGTGAAAAGGGCTAATAGGCTATATTCACATGACAGGGCAGTTAACAACGGATCAACGGACAATTTTCATGGCTCTTTGCATCAATGTGTCTAAAAATTTTAATCCATTTCCCGGCCGTCTGACCGTTTTTCACTGCCATTTGCCATCCGTTTTTCATGGACGTTAAAAAAATGGATGCATTTTATTCGTTAGGTTTTTTTGTTTTGTCCCAGCCACCTGAAAACACCACAGTGCTCATGTAGATAGTGATGCAATACCACTGTAAATAGTGCCACATTGCCCACTGTAGATAGTAAAGTGTGTGGAATATGTTGGTGCTATACAAATAAAGATTATAGTGCCAGTGCCCTCATAGATAGTGCCCACTGTAAGTAGTGCCACAGTGCCTACATAGTGCCACAGTTCCCACTGTAGTGTCCACATAGTGCCACACACAGTGCTTATGTAGATAGCGCCACAGTGTCCCCTGTAGGTAGTGCCCATATAATGCCACAGTGCCCATGTAGAAAGTGCCATAACCCCTGTATATAGCAGCCACCTGTAGACAGCACCACACCCCCTGGAGATAGTGCTACTTCCTGCAGATAGCGCCACCTCCCTGCAGACAGCACCATCCACCCTGTAGATAGTACCACTCCCCTTGTAGACAGCAGCACCCTCCGTAATTGGCACCCCCTTCCTGTAGATAGTACCACTGCAGCTCCCTGTAGGAGTGGAATACCTCTGGCTGGGGATTCCACTCCTATTGGGAGCCCCTGATGACTCTGGACAGTAACGTTGGGGGCTAATTCTAAAAGTGGAATCCTCTGCCTGTGCGTCTGCAGCGCTTTGGCCGTGGCGTCCACTCCAGGAGTAGCCCGGACATTACTGTCCATATATGGGCTTCTCCTGTAATGGAATCCCTGGTCAGAATGTCGGCTGGGGATTCCGCTTCTAGAGAGAGCCCTGACGTCACTGTCCATATATGGATAGTGACGCCAGGGGCTTTTCCAGTAACGGAATCCCCGGTCAGAGTGTCGGCCGGGAATTCCGCTCCTAGAGAGAGCCCTGACGTCACTGTCCATATATGGATAGTGACGCCAGGGGCTTCTCCAGTAGAGTGTTGGCCGGGGATTCCTAGAGAGAGAGCCCCTGATGGTGGACGGTGACGTCAGGGGCTCTCTTTAGAAGCAGAATCCACGGCACGGAGCGATCCTACACCGGGGATTCTGATCCTAGTGGGAGTTTAGGTGACGCTATGGGGGAAGGGGGGTTCAATGCTATCTACAGGGGGGTGGCATTATTTACAGCGGGGATGTTGAGACGTCAGGGGCTCCCTCTAGGTGGGGAATCCGAGACCAGAGAGACAGATTCCGCTCCTAGAGGGAGTTTTGTGGGGGTTGTGTGTGGCGCTATCTATGGTGGCGGTGTATTCCGGGGATCTTAAAGCCCCAGCAGACTTGAGAATGCAGGGCTGCTGATACTGAAGCAGCACTGCACTCATTAAACCATGTTCCAGGCTGCCAATGTTTATATACGTGACAACTGCACGAGCATCGGCAGTTGGAACTTATATAGCCGTATGGCAGTCATGGAGGGGTTAAACAGAATTGCACCCCAACATTGATTATGCCTTTTCTACTATGTTTAGAAATACCCCCATATGCTGCTCGATCAAATGGTGGGCCCCAAAAGGAGCACCCTGCGGCTTTCAGGACACAATTTTATCTAAATTATAGGCCCTATTCCACGCCTTTAGAGGATTTCAGCTGGCAGAACAAAGTAACACCACCAGAATTCACCCCATTTTCAAAATGAAACCCCTTAAGGTATCCATCTAGGGGGTATAGTGCGCATTTTGAGCCCACATTTTGGTCCAGAAATTATGCAAAGCTGGTGTGAAAAATTTAAATTTGTTTTTTTTTCTTCACAAAAGTGTAATTTTAAGGGTATTTTTGTCATACACAATTCATGATACTGAAGGAATGCACCCCAATATTTATTGCACCATTTCTTCTGTGTTCAGTAATACCTCTACTTTGGCCATAGTCTGCTGCCTAGCCACACGACAGGCCCCAGAAACTATACAACATCTCCAGAAGTTACTCCATTTTGAAAACTCCACCTCTAAACTATTCATGTATTCATGTAGTGAGCAAAGTTTTTAAAGCGGAAAATAATGAGGGTTAGGTGTAAAATATAATGGAAATATGCCATTCTGGTACAGCATATATAAATGGCATGTAAAAATTTATTCTCACAATTTATTCCTCTACTCTGTTACTCATATGTTTAGAAATATGCTGCATTCCTGGGGGACCAAAAAATAGAGGAGCGACAATTTTTACTGATAAAAAAGGCTTTTCCCTAACAGTGAATTGTTTCCTGTAGTTACTGCATGACCATATCATGCCAATAAAGCTGTTGGTCATCAAACATAGCCCTCGTTTGATATATAGTAAGTTAGTGAGAGAGGAAAAATTGTTCTGTTGTGAAGGGCAATATATCTGAAAAATGAAGGAATAATCTATTCAACCGCGTTGAAACTCAAGCGTGTTCACAAGATGAAAGAACAGTTACAGGGAAATATATTCAACGTCTTTTTTCAATGGGACTGGTTGTACAACGTCTCTTTAGCACCATCAATCACTATTTGAGAGTCGAATGTGCTAAGTGACGTCGGCACACCATAACAGGCCCCTGACCGGCAAGGTAGGATCAGAAATGTGCGCAAAACAACCTGACACTTGTAGAATATATGAAGGGGCAGTTTCCAACACGGTATATATGTATAGTAAAGGATCACCAATCCCCAAAAAATTGGCAACTTTACCAGAAGTTTTGTAGCTTTTAAGAGGTCAGTGAAAAAGCTGAATAAAACCATCTAGATTGCATGCTGTATTGATCATGAACAGCTTGAAAATGAAAATGCAAGATGCCCATATCACCAGTTATGAGAATAAATATAGCAGCTGAATATAGCAGAACATGGTCATAATAAAAGGCAAACACTAGCAAAAATATAAAAAAACTCAGCTTATTAAAGGATATACTAGTCCTTATCAATGAATTAGAATATCATCAAAAAGTTAATTTATTTCAGTAATTCAATTCAAAAAGTGAAAGTCATATATTATATAGATTCATTACACACAGAGTGATCTATTTCCAGCACTTTTTTCTTTTAACCCCTAGCCGTCACTCCACTCTTGCCGGCCAGAAGTCCTTTGCTGCTGATTTCGGCAATTAACCCCTTAAATCGGTTGCGATCGCCGCATTTTAGGGGTTTCTAGGACATCGGCACACCCCGTTATGAAATCGCGGGATTTGCCGATGGTTGGCATGGCAACCGGAGGCTACACAATGGCCTCCATATCTAAGAGGAAGATTAGAGACATCAGACACAACAATGCAGACGATCTGAAGGCCGCTATGAAAGCAACCTGGGCTTCCATAACACCTCAGCAGTGCCACACGCTGATCGCCTCCATGCCACGCCACATTGATGCAGTAATTCATGCAAAAGGAGCCCCGACCAAGTATTGAGTGCATATACTGCACATACTTTTCAGTAGGCCAACATTTCAGTATTACAAATCATTTTTGAAATTGGGCTTATATAATATTCTAATTTTCTGAGTCACTAAAGTTTGAGTTTTCATTAACTGTTAGCCATAATCATCAACATTGAAAGAATAAAATGCTGGAAATAGATCACTCTGTGTGTAATGAATCTATATAATATAGGAGTTTCACTTTTTGAATTGAATTACTGAAGTAAATTAACTTTTTGATGATATTCTAATTAATTGAGAAGGACTAGTATATTCACTTCTGAAGGTATTAATCTAGGGGTGTAATAAGAATTTTTAAAGCACAAGGGGTTGGCAGAAATGTATGAGGTTGTAGAGAATAACAATTGTTATTTTTTTCAGATGTGTCAGTTAAATTTTTTTTGCAGTAGGTAACAATAGAGAAACACACGTCTGTTATTCTTTTTCCTGTAGTACAGATATATTCCATATGTTGTATTCATGGGTATAACGAGAATTATAGTTATATTTAGTTATATTATAGTTATAATTTTAGTTATATTGTGTACCAGTTTGTAATGGGGCAATAAAGCAAGTGGTATATGAATAAATTAATCAAATTAAAAGGGGCAAATGTGTGAGTAAATAAATGTGAAAGATTGGAAAGATTGGATAAAAGAACAAAATTAATAATCTAAAATGGAGTGAAAGGTTTTAAAGCAATACTTTATACAAAGGCTGGGTTTGGAGGGGTAGGTGTTGCATTCATAACAACAATCTTTACGGATTCCTCGTTTGCAGCACAGGCAAAAAAATTTTTTCGCCCGGAACTTATTTTGTGTGGGGGCACCTCTGAAGGAAAATGTTGCCCTCTAACTATTCTTGAGGCTTTACTGACTGATGCTGAAGGTTCTTCTTCTTCCTCACTGCCTTCAAACATTAATTTTACGATTATGTTTTCCTGGTATTCCAGGTATTTTTCACGATGGCCTGCAGATCTGTACAAAATGTATGAGTTGTACATCGCTATCTGGACAAGATGCATGAGAATTTTTTTTATACCAGGTGCTGAATTTCCTCCTTGCATTATAAGGCTTAATCATCTGGTCAGAAAGATCGACCCCCCACATATATTTATTATACGCCTGTATACAAACAGGCTTTGGGGTCTCAGCAAGTCCGCCTCTCACAGGGACAAGAGTGCTTGTCTCAGTGTGTATCATTGTGAGCATATGGACATCTTTTTTGTCCCTATATTTTAAGAATAACACCCCGTCACTACACATAGCCCTGCTCTTACCAATTTTTAGCCTTTGGCCTAGGAGGGTCTTTGGGAGGCCCCTCTGATCTTTCCGTACTTTTCCACTTTTTTTGCGATCAAGCATTTAGAAAGTGGAACACTCGTGTAAACATTGTCTAGGTACAAGTGGTAGCCTTGGTCTAGCAGGGGGTGCAGGAGATCCCAGACAATTTTACCACTTGTACTCATACCTCCTGTAATGTCCGTGGCTGCGGGCCGTCAGCTCCAACCTCCTCCTGACAGCCGCAGCCACGAGCCGGCAAGCGCTGGCCCCAGCCTTTTTCTAAGGAGACGCCAGCGCTCGCGTCCACTCACCTCAGCCGGATCCAGTAGGGTGCTAATGCACGCTCGTGCCCGCTCTTAAAGGGGCAGCTCGCGCACCGGACTTCTGATTACTTGAACCCGTGAGTACCCTGGACTATAAGAGGGGTCCAACCCCCTGCTTCTATGCCTGAGCGTTGTTGATGTTTCCTAAATTTGTCTATGTGATGGCCTCCTAGTGTGTTCCTGTTTCCTGTTCCTGTACCTGTTCCTGTACCTGTTACAGTTCCTATTCCTTGCATTCCATACCATCCTGGTCGAGCACTGTGCTGTGCCAAAGTTGTGTCATGCTGTATCCCACGTCTGACCTGCTTCACCTCGTCTGACATTTACCTGCTGCCTAGTCCCAGCCGAGCCTGCCTTGCTGCTGTCCGAGCTGCCACAGGTACCTATACTTACTATAGACATTGTCCTGCGCCCTGTTGGCCAGCTGCCACACCGCCAAGGCGGTACGGCGCAGTGGGTCCACAGACCCTTTGTGACACCTCCCAACCGTCCTGGATTCAGCGGGACAGTCCCGGATTCCGGGTGGTGTCCCGCTGTTTCGGGTGGCCGGGGGTATGTCCCTCTGTCAACTGTATCTGCGTCCTTAGGATGCAGATACAGTTGAACCCAATACTGAAGCAGGGAAGCATCAGCTCCCTGCTTCAGAATTAGTTCAGAGCAGAGGGAGCTCCTCTGCTCGCAGAGGACTCCCCGGGCACAGTGCTAATTTAAGCGCTGTGCATCACATATATGGACAGTGACGTCAGTGGCTACTGATTGAGCGGAATCCCCGTTGCCGATGATCTGGCCGGGGATTCCGCTCCTAGAGGAAACCCCTGAGGTCACTGTCCATATATGGACATTGACATCAGGGGCTCCTCCTGGAGCAGAATCCCTGATCAGAGTCCGCAACGGGGATTTCGCTCAAGGAGTAGCCACTGGCGTTAGTGTCCATATATGGACAGTGACATCAGAACTTCCCTCTAGGACCAGAATGCCCGGCCTATGCTCTGGCGCTATCTACAGGGGGATAGCACTATCTACAAAGGGGGTTTGGCACTATCAACATAGACACAGTAGTACACTATAGGGGCACTATCTACATGTAAACTGTGGCACTATCTACAAGGGCACTGGCACTTTATATGTGGGCACTGGCACTAGGGGCAGCTTTGGGGGCATTATACTGTATAAGGGCAGCTAGGGGGCATTATACTGTATGGGGCAGCTATGGGGGGCATTATGCTGTATGGGACAGCTATGGGGCATCATGCTGTATGGGGCAGTTATGGGGGCATTATACTGTATGGGGGCATCTGTTTGGGCATTATGCTGTATGGGGGCAGCTATGGGGCATTATGATGCATGGTGGAATTTGTTTGGGCATTATACTGTATTGGGCATCTGTGTGGGGATTATACCGTATGGGGCATCTGTGTGGGGATTATACTGTATGGGGGCATCTGTGTGGGCATTATACTGCATGGGAGAATCTGTATGGGCATTATACTGTATGGGGGCATCTGTGTGGGTATTATACTGTAGGGGCATTATACTGTATGTGGCAGTTATGGGGCATTATGCTGTAAGGGGGAATTTGTTTGGGCATTATACTGCATGGAGGTACCTGTGTGGGCATTATACTGCATGGGAGTATCTGTGTGGGCATTATACTGTATGGGGGCATCTGTCTTGACTTTATACTTTATGGGCGCAGCTATGGGGGCATTATACTGAATGGTGGCAGCTCTGGGGGCATTACACTGTATGGTGGCAGCTAGAGGGCATTACACTGTGTGGGGACAGCTATTTGGTATTATACTGTGTGGGAGGCACTGTGGGAGTATGATACTGTGTGGGCTGACCCGGGTGTGTATGGCCTGTGATTGGGTGAGATTGGATGCGTGGCTACGCGCTGCACATCAGTTGTCCCTCTTTGTGATAGTTGAAAGTTGGGGGGTATGCTTGTACCTAGGACAGGAGGGCAGTATGGGCATCAATATTTGTGTCTTTGCGCTCATAAATTCTGAATGTATATGTGTAGCCAGTTTCAGACTCACATAACTTATACATTTTGATGCCCTATCTGGCTCTTTTATTGGGGAACTACTGCTTAAATTTTAGTCGGCCCTTAAAATGAACGAGGGATTCATCAATCACGATCTCTTTTCCGGGGGTGCATATTTCACTAAATCTTTTGAAGGCGGTCAGAGTTGGGGTCACTTGGGGGTGGGCACTGCAGGTTATCGTTGTAGGGCAAACATTTTATTATTGCGTCAAACCTTCCCCTGAACATTGAATTGCGGTACATGGGTGTATGGTTCAACACATCTGTAGACCAATATGATCTCACTGAGAGTTTTTTTGTGATACCCATGTTTAACAGCAACCCCCAGAATTTATGCATTTCCGCTGCATTAACAGGATGCAATCTGTTTGGCTTGACATAAAATTACTGTGGATTAGCTGCAATAAATTGCACCGCGTATAAGTTTGTTTGCCAATTAAATTAACAAACTCATTTGAAAAAAAAAGAGTAATAAAACACTTGAATCATCCAGCTACGCTGTGTCAACGTGAATCCCTAAAGTAGCGTTGAATTCTGGAACTTGGGGAGTATAGTTAAAGGGGGGAACCCAGAAAAATTCACTATTATCAGGGGGGGCTTGATGGCGGCCCACTTCGTGACTCTGAGGAATTTCCTCATCAATGGAAGATAAGGAAAGAACAAATTCGGATCCATCACTAGCTGATTCAGTATCAGAACAAAGCATTTTGCACACCTCTTCAGCTGTGTATGATCGCTTAGCCATGCTGCAAAGTAAACTGTATAAATTTATTTGGTATTTTTTTTTTCTTACAACAATGTAACGTCCCTAACAAACAAATTCTTAAGACGCTATCCCTAGGAAACCCATACTCTATAACCTAAAAAATGATTGATATGTAAAAACGAAATATGTCTGTATATATATATATATAAAAAAAAAAATATATATATATATATATATATATATATATATATACATACACATATTCAGCTTTTATACAATCCGGCACCAGCATGCTTCCGGCAATCTGGCACCAGCTCGCTTCCTGCACCAGCGCGCTTCCGGCAGCAGCGTGCTTCCACCAATCCGGCGACAGCACGCTTCCGGCAGTCTGGCACCAGCGCTTACGGCAATACGGCACCAGCACGCTTCCGCCAATCCAGCACCAGCGCACTTCCGCCAATCCGGCACCAGCACGCTTCCGGCATTCTGGCACCAACATGCTTCCGGCAATCCAGTTCCTGTCTACAACCACCAAGGTATCATCTGTCTGTCTCTGCCTAGCTTCTGTATGGCCAGCCGGTACTCGGCCGGGACCACCTCAAGAGGTAGCGACCTGGCAGCCCCCCCTGCAGCTAAGACCAGATCCCTGTAGAGGGATTAAAGGGTGAAGCCCGGGAGGCTGCTTAGACAAAGCCCATAGAGGTGGCTATACGCCAATCCGGCAGAGTAGCCCAATGGGTCCACAAACCTGGTGGTTGTGACAGTTTGCTCAGGCCATGGACCCCGCTGGCAAACCCAAGACGACGGGTCAAGTCATGCAAGATGATATGCGAGACCTCCGATTATGCCAGAATCAGCTACTGCAGGTGGTTAACACCATAGCCAGCCGTCTGGATATAACTCCTGTTCCTACTCCGGCAGCTCCACAAGCTCTGCAGCTCCATCCACTCCTCAGCGAGCAGTAGTTCCAGTCAGTCCCGGATCCAGTATTCAATTGCCACTTCCATCCCACTATAATGGGGATCCCAAAATCTGTTGAGGCTTCCTCAATCCGTGCAAGATTCACTTTAAATTGCCTTCTTATCTGTTTCCGTCAGACCAAACGAAAATAGCATTCATCATCTCCCAGTTGTCTGGCAAGGCCTTGGCTCGGGCAAATCCTCTCTGGGAACGTGAGTGACCAAAGTCTTCGAACTTGCAGCTCTTCTTAGACACCTTGTGCACCGTCTTTGAAGAACCAGGCCATACATGTTCAGCCACTGTTTTCCTTCTGTCCCTTTGTCAAGGAGGTTCAACAGTAGGAGAATATGCCATACAATTTCGTACTCTTGCAGCAGAACTTGCTTGAAACAACGAGACCCTAGTAGCAACCTTCTGGCAAGGATTAGCCAGTAGGATTTTAGATGAGCTGGCAGGTCCTGATCTCCCTTCCACTCTGATGCCCTGATTCTCTTGACTATCCATATAGACCTGAAGTTCCTGAGAATGCTCTTAGGAAGCCCTCCGAGAGAAAAAGTTTTCTAGATGGTTGCCTAATTTTTAGAGACCCCTGTTACATTCTTACACTACTACCGTTGAAGAACCAATGCAGGTTGACCGGATCAGACCAAGAGCGGCAGCATAGATGTTCCGCTAACCTATGCATGTACTGTGGAAGAAAGGGTCATTTTGTGTGGCAGTGTCCTCAGAAGCCAGAAAACTCCAGCACCTAGGGTTGATACGAGAGACTACCCTAGATGAACCAATGCCTTCTGTAAAATTCTCTCTTAAACGCTTGGTTAACATCTATATGCTCGTTGATGAAGCCTCACATTCCATCTCAGCCTATCCAGACTCTGTAGCAGCCGGGTACTTCATACACCAGGTCTTAGTAGACCGTCTCCACTTGCCCATGACTCCTCTAAAGAAACCTCTAGCAGGGGCTTCCGTGAATGGTCATCCGTTGCCAGACCCATTTCTCTTCATCACAGAACCATTGAAGTTACAAGTGGATCTTCTACACTCAGAACAAATAGCCTTCTATGTTTTACCCGTGGCTATTAATCCAATTCTTCTGGGACTACCTTGGCTCCGGAAGCACGCTTCAGTGCTTGATTGGCATTCTAGAGAGATTCTTCAGTGTGGACCTCGCTGTCACCTCAACTGTCTGCCTCTGGTTCGTCCTACCCAATCTCCAATATCTCAATCGCTCCCTAGTCTACCTCCGCAGTATGCTTTCTATGCAGACGTGTTCAGCAAGAATAAGGCTGAGACCCTGCCTCCGCATTGTCCTTACGACTGTCCAGTCGAGTTACTTCCTGGGACTTCACTTCCTCTTGGTCGGGTATATTCTCTCTATATGCCGGAGACCCAAGCCATCTCGGCAAGGAAAACTTCTAGAGGGGGTTTATTAGGAAGTTAACTCCTCCAGTCGGAGTCAGATTTTTCATAGACTATCGTGGTCTGAATAAGATCACTGTCAAAAACAAGTACCCTTTGCCGCTGATCTCTGAGCTCTCCGAACGTATTTATGGAACCAAAATTTTCACTGAGCTGGATCTCAGTTTGGACTTATAACTTGATCCGTATCCACGAGGGTGACGAGTGGAAAACCGAATTTAACACCCGAGATGGTCACTATGAATATCTCGTGATGCACTTCGGTTTGTGTAATGTTCCAACTGTGTTCCAGGAATTCGTGAACAATATATTCTGGGATCTGATGTATGTCTGTTTGGTGGTTTATCTGGACAACATCTTGATCTACTCACCTGATCTAACGACACACCGGAAGCATGTTTGCCAAGTCCTTTCACGGAGAAGGGGAAACAACCTCTATGCTAAATTGGAGCAATGCATCTTTGAAAAATTATCCTTGCCCTTCCTGGGCTATATTGTCTCTGATCGTGGACTCCAGATGGATCTGGAAAAAGTAAAGTCCGTTCTAGATTGGCCTTATCCTCATTGTCTTTGTGTTATACAGAGGTTTCTGGGTTTTGCAAACTTCTACAGACAAGTTATCCCTAATTTTTCTGAGCTTGCTGCACCCATCTCTGCCCTCACCAAAAAGGGAGCAAATGCAAATTATTGGCACTCTTCAGCTGAATATGCATTTTTAGCGCTTAAAAGGTCCTTCATTTCTACACCATTCAGATGTTTCCTGGCAGTTCTTGTTGGAGGTTGATGCCACTTCCATTGGCGCTGGAGCACTTCTCTTCCAAAGAAACTCTAAGGGAAAAACTGTTGTCTCTGGCTTTTTTTCTAAACTCTTCTCGGCAGCGGAGAGAAACTATTCTATTGGTGATTGTTAGCTTCTAGCCATCAAGTTGGCCCTAGAAGAGTGGAGACATCTGTTGGAAGGTTCTGCGCATCCAGTTGTCATTTACACAGACCATAAGAATCTTACCTACTTACAATCAGCACAATGTTTAAATCCACATCAAGCCAGCTGGTCACTTTTTTCAGATTCTTGTCTACTACCATGAAAGTACCATCTGTCTGTCTCTGCCTAGCTTCTGTTTGGCCAACAGCTACTTCGCCGGGACCACCTCAAGAGGTAGCGACCTGGCAGTCTCCCTGCAGCGAAGACCAGATCCCTGTAGAGGGGTAAAAGGGTGAAGACTGCGGAGGCTGCTTAGACAACGCCCTTAGAGGGGGCCCTACGCCAATCCGGTGGAGTAGCTCAACTGACACCTGCTGAGTATGTAGCAGACTCAACACGTGAGCTCACCCCATACTCTCCCTTGGTGACTGTCACGTACAGTTACATTGTCAACAAGGGGGTAAAGTAGCAATCTGATGGACTGTGTTAAACCTGATGCAGGGCCTGAGGGGACGGAGCGTAACACAGGGATTCAAAGAGCATCAAAAGACAATACCAGTCATGGTTTACATTAGGCATAACACAGTAACAATTTTGCATGGATTTCTCCTCTAAGTTGCTAAAAACAGAATTCATACATACATCCACACAGTCCCCTCATAACAGTTCCTGTCACACAATATTAGTGGGCTCCATTGATGGGTGGGGGTGGGGTGCAACATCGCTCACAGAGCTTGTCACTGCAGTTTAGCTATCAATCTTTGAGTGGAATCGAGCAAGCTTGCAGCTGAACAGCAGTGACAGGTCTAACAGGGCTACAAAGAACAGCATCACATACCAGAGACTGTGCACCCCTAAGCTAGTGCAAGGCAAAAAATTCAAGGCAACAGTCATATTACTCTAAAAAGGTAAAATATTCCTTCCTGACCCCACATGGTGATCAGACTTGATTAACATTCAAACAAGTACTGTGATGTTATCTTGTTTCAATAAAGAATATAAGCATCTCCTGAAGCCATATCTGAGGTTCTTCATGTCCCATATTTGTTTTGTTGCCGTTTGTATAAAAAAGGCCATGCTTTTTATCATCTTCCATAGACTCTTCCACATAACATAGCTTGGTGTCATCTGCAAAGGCACAAATGTTAATCCCATCCACTATATCCTTAATTAAATAATAATTTGAATAATAGCGGTCCTGGTACTGAGCTTTGGGAAACATCACTTATAAATAGGGACCAATCAACGTATAAATCAATTTTAAATCCAATGCTTTCTAACTTGGCAGGACTTTTACTTCAACATATAGGGTTTATAAGGCACAATGTCAAACACTTTTTCAAAGTAAAAAATAAATAAAAAATATTATACTGTATTATGTACAAGATGACAAAATGAAAACAAATCAACAGCAACAGACAATTAGAGAAATGAAGGAAAGACCCTGCCTGTAAAAGCTTGCTATCTAAATCGTACATTACAGTCATAATCATGGTTTTAAACTTTTAAACTCCAGGACCCAATGAAAAACCTGCACTTACCCAGCTCCACAAACCCTTTTTTCCTCAAAACTCTATCAAGTCTATCAATAGCCTGTGGTATCATGAGATATATACTATATATATATATATATATATATATATATATGTGCACTAAGAACCTCCCTATTTGTAAGTAGATTTAGCTTTAGTGCATATCTATTTATATTTAGTGGTTTAGGTGGCATTAGTGTTGCAGGGTGCTGTCGCCATTTTTTATATCTGCTGTATATCTGCAGTCATAGGTGTTCTTGCACCTGCGTATTTTGTATCATTTAGTTGGATTGTGCTGTTCAATTTTTGTTGTGTTTATGGGATCCATATATGTGGGGTTAGTGACTGCCTCCACTTGTTGTTCTTGCACTCCTCCCATTCTGCCCTGGGTGATTTTAATCAGTTCAATGCTGGATCCTACCATCCCCAGGTATATATGTAGGCTTAGTCCCATATCTGCTTTTTTATATCTGCTATATATATATATATATATATATATATATATATATATATATATATATATAAATATACACACCTACTCTAATGCTAGGTAGGACATTAGTGTAGCGGACGTTTAGGTTAGCTGACGTCCATTTTTTGTAATAAAAAAATATATATAGCAGTGTTTAGCTATAAATTTTTTCTACACTTTTAGTGTAAATTTAGTGTTACAGTTAGCATCAGTTAGTGATGAATGTTCTGTTTTTTTTAGTGAAGTTCGTTCACAAAATTTTGCATAGTATAGCTACATAGTATAACTTTACAGGGTTGTAGTTATTGTCAGTTAGTTTTTTTTCTTAATTTTGTATTACACGCCCCCTAATAAAAATGTTCCAATCATTCCAATTGGTCCAAGGGTCCTATTAAACTGCCCGACATGGGCCATGAAACCGAGCACCGATCAATGAGACATCTCGTTGACCGGCGCTCATTTCTCCTTTCACAAGGAGAAGTAATTGCTTATGTATGGGGACGAGTGTTCGTTACTCCGATCATTCGTCCCCATACATTTTCATAATGCCGGTAGCACATCTCGCCGTCTGCTCGTTCATCAGCTGATAAGGGCAATCATCGTGAACGGGCATTCATATGAACGCTTGTTTGCCTGATCATTGGCCCGTGTATTAGGGCCTTATAATGTGGTGACAGAGCCTCTTTAAGTGCTCTATCTCCTACATAAGGAGATGGGCGCTGTAATGTAGGTGACAGTAATGCTTTTTATTTTAAAAAACGATGTATTTTCACAACGTTAGGAGCGATTTTAGTTTATGCTAATGAGCTTTCTTAATGCCCAAGTGGGCGTATTTTTACTTTCGAACAAGTGGGCGTTGTACAGAGGAGTGCATGACGCTGACCAATCGGCATCATGCACTCCTCTCCATTCATTTACACTGCACTAGCGATATAGTTATATCACTATGTGCAGCTACATACACAAACCCTAACATTACTACAGTGTTCTGATAATGAATACACATGACCATCCAGCCTGGACGTCATGTGTACTCAGAATCCTGACACGTCTGACTCTTTTTTTGTGAGATTCCGGCAAGTGAAACCAAATCTCACTTGCCGGAATCTCACAAAAAAAGATTCAGAAGTGTCAGGATTCTGAGTACACATGACGTCCAGGCTGGATGGTCATGTGTATTCATTATCAGGACACTGTAGTAATGTTAGGGTTTGTGTATGAGGCTGCACATAGTGATATAACTATATCGCTAGTGCAGTGTAAATGAATGGAGAGGAGTGCATGATGCCGATTGGTCAGCAACATACACTCCTCTGTACAACGCCCACTTGGTCGAAAGTAAAAGTACGCCCACTTGGGCATTAAGAAAGCTCATTAGCATAAACCAAAATCGCTCCTAACGTTGTGAAAATAGATCGTTTTTTTTAAATAAAAAGCATTACTGTCACCTACATTACAGCGCCCATCTCCTTATATAGGAGATAGGGCACTTATAATGTGGTGACAGAGCCTCTTTAAGTCTTGTATGCTAGACAGGCATTTGTTTGTTTTTGGACTGAAATAAAGCCAAGTGTGGACTTTAAATTTGAATTTTATCTACACATTCATTGTCAAAAGCAACGTCCCCATACTTAGAGATCCCATTAATATATATATATATATATATATATATATATATATCCATATACCACAAAGAAACAATCAGAGCCTTTGACGCCAATATATATATATATAAAAAATTTAATTTTTATTAAACAGATACCACAAATAATTTAAAATACAAAAGAAGATACGACTCTAGTATAAAGTGCGGAGTCAGCACCAGATAATATTGCTGACTACAGTGTATGGATAAACATGTAAGTATTTAGACAGGCACCCCTTACAAAGGATATCTGCAGTACACCGTCTCTCAAAAAAAGAGAGAAATTTATCTCCAGTATAATCAGTGTAATATACAGGTCTAGTAGGTAATTATAAGCAAGAGAAGGTGTAATACAAGTAACAGTGTTTTAAGCAAGGTTATCTGTCTGATCACAGACTTATCCATAGACAGCAACAAGGAATCATGAACAGTGTCCGCTCCGCTGCATAAACCCCGACGCGCGTTTCGCCACATGTGCTTCCTCAGGGAAATGTATAATTGTGTGTGCCCCGCCGCTACCCTTATATAGTTCCAAAACCGTATGATTACTATGATGTACAGCGGCGCATCACCGCTGAAACGGCCGGAAGCGAGGCAAGTCCCACATCCGGCTCAGGGCACGGCAGCACGTGTCCGGATTCCCGATGCTTAACGCTTATAATTACCTACTAGACCTGTATATTACACTGATTATACTGGAGATAAATTTCTCTCTTTTTTTGAGAGACGGTGTACTGCAGATATCCTTTGTAAGGGGTGCCTGTCTAAAATACTTACATGTTTATCCATACACTGTAGTCAGCAATATTATCTGGTGCTGACTCCGCACTTTATACTAGAGTCGTATCTTCTTTTGTATTAAAATTTTTTATATATATATATTGGCGTCAAAGGCTCTGATTGTTTCTTTGTGGTATATGGACTAGTGTATGGAGCTGCCTAGGTGACATGGGGGGGGGACGTTTATGGTTTAAACAGTGCCCAGCCCTTATTACAAACCTGTTTGGAGTCTATATATTGATATATATATATATATATCAATATATATATATATATATATATATTTATATATATATATATATATATATACATATAACAAAGTCCAAAATACAAGACAGCACTCCAAATTCAGTGAAAAATCGGATCACTTTAATTACCACTTGTGATGATTCAGCCCTACTCCATGGGGCCTTTCTCTTTGCTTGAGAAAGGCCCCATGGAGTAGGGCTGAAACGTCGCAAGTGGTGATTAAAGTGATCTGATTTTTCACTGAATTTGGAGTGCTGTCTTGTATTTTGGATTGTGCTGGTTATTTGGGACACTGGTCATGTGTCTGAACAAGAACCTGTGCACCCTACACTGAAAGAACGGTGCTGCCTTTTCTTTGCTTTTTATATATATATATATATATATATATATACATATATATATATATATATATATATATATTTATTTATTTTTATATATATATATATATATATATATATATACATATGTGTATATATATATATATATATATATACATATGTGTATATATATATATATATATATACATATATACATATGCATATATATATATATATATATATATATATATATATATCCTATAGTACTGTGCAAAATTTTAGGCAGTTATGGAAAAATGCTGCAAAGTAAGTATGCTTTCAAAAACAGAAGTGTTCATTTTTTTTTATCAATTAACAAAATACAAAGTGAATGAACAGAAGGGAAATCTAAATTAAAAAAATATTTGGTATGACCACCCTTTGCCTTCACAACAGCATTAATTATTCTAGGTACACTTGAACAAAGTCATGAATTTTGTAGGATTATAGTCAGGTGTATGATTAACCTATTCTACCAAACAGGAGAAAATAATCATCATTTTTATATGTAGGTTGAAACAAAGTCATTAATTGTAACAGAAACAGCTGTGTAGGATGCTTAAAACTGGGTGAGAAACGGCAAAACTCTGCTGCAAATGTGAGGTTGTAGAAGACAGTTTCATGGCACAGGTCCACCATGGCAAGACTGAGCACAGCAACAAGACAGAAGGTAGTTATACTGCATCAGCAAGGTCTCTCCCAGGCAAAGATTTCAAAGCAGACTGGAATTTTAAGATGTGCTGTTCAAGTTCTTTTGAAGAAGCACAAAGAAACGGGCAACGTTGAGGACCCTAGATGGTCAGCCAAGGAAACTTAGTGCAGCATATCAAAGACACATCATCCTTACAGATGTAGCCAAATTTATCCTGACTCTGATAACTTGCTGCAGCATATCACACAACAAAAGCCATTGAAAACCTTTTCAAAAAGTCAAGTTAAAGTTTCTTGCCACTGTGTATTTAATGCGTTAAAAGTCAATGGCTACATCTGTAATTCCCTCCGAAATTGGAAGATTTCCAGCAGTGCAATCAGCTGAGAACTGACAGAAGCCAGTGGGTCCCAGGTACACACATCTTCTGTTTAGAGAAGTGTAGCCATGAAAGAATTGTGGCCAAAAAGCCATACCTTCGACGTGGAAACAAGGCCAAGCGACTCAACTATGCACAAAAACATAGAACCTGGGGTGCAGTAAAATGGCAGGTGCTTTGGACTGATGAATCAGAATGTGGAATATTTGGCTGTAACAGCAGACAGTTTGTTCACCGAAGGTCTGGAGGGTGGAACAATAATGAGTGTCTACAGGCGACAGCGAAGCATGGTGGAGGTTCCTTGCAAGTTTGGGGCTGCATTTCAGCAAATAGAGTTGGGAATTTTGTCAATTTGATGTCCTCAATGCACATAAATACAGGCAGATACTTATCCATCATGCAATACCATCAGGGCAGCGTCTGATTAGCTCCACATTTAATTTGCAGCAGGACAATGACTCCAAACATAAAGCCAATGTCATTAGGAACTATCTTCAGCATAAAGAAGAACGAGGAGCCCTGAAAGTGATGATTGAGGTCTATAATAAAACATTACTTCCAAGATTTTCTAGAGATCTATATACAATTTATTCTAACTAGAAATATAATTAACTGAAGAATATATAGTTTATATCAAGTAATAAAACACATTTTAAACTGGAAAAGGTACAGCTGATCTAGAAAATGTTTAGGCACCCTGCGGCTCTCTTGATGCTCTCATACATGCCAGAAATTAGTAAACCTGGAATATCTGCTTTTCTAGATCTTTATGTAATCATGCCTTCATGTTTTACATTTCATATGAGATGCAGTTTGAGTATAAGATCTTGTTAACATCTTGTTTGAAATGTAGGTTTAGCATATACGTTAGGAAAGCACGCATGTATATGCTTAACTTGTCCATAGTGTCCTTTTGGCCTCTGTCGGGCCGGTATACATTAGTATACTACCAAAAAAGGGCATGGAATAGGGTAGTAGATTGCAAACATAGGAATCTGATAAAAAAAGGATACTGTGCGTTATACATTTTTTTTTCTTCAACATCACAGGCATCAGTTTATTGTATACCTCATGAGATTTGCATGAGCTATTCATGAGGTATACAATAAATGAATGCCATAATGGCCTATGGGTGACCATCACACATGGGCTATTATAGCATCTGTTTACTGTATAGGTCATGAAAAACTTCATAAAAAGCTCATGACAAATATGTCAATTGGATGCCATAATAGCGGTCACAGCCTCTGTTTAACATATACGTCCTTAGCTTTTTCTAGTTTATACGTTAAACATAGGCCATTCACGTGATGTGTATGGGACCTTATACCAACTAGCTTAAGGCCCTTTTACATTGGCCAATTATCTGGCAATCGAAAGTTCATATGAATGCTAATTTCTGATCATTGCCCTGTGTAAACAGGGTAACAATTAGCCAATGCACCAAAAAATGCTCGTTCATCGACTAACCTTATAGTTTATACAGCATTAAATATTATTGTTGTTGCCAGCACATCACCCTGTGTGATCGCTCATCCAAATACATAACCAAGCATTGCTCCCTGTGAAGGGAGCAAACGAGCACCGATCAACGAGTCTCGTTGATCGGCGCTCGTTTACATGGCCCATATTGGGCCATGTAATAGGACCCTTCTACTCAACTATTAAGAGTATGGTTATGTTTTCGTGACAGTCACACATAATGGATGAATAGATAAGGTGCAGGGAAGACTAAAGGAAGTACATTTGAAAAAGATTTCTGATATACAAACAATAGGCATCATAACTGCTGTCAGGTACTATTACTGACTGATCAAAGGCGTCTATCTACAGTTGAGCACAAAGCAGCTACAAATTAACTATATAAAGGCCCATTCACATCAGCATTTGGTTTCCGTTCAACCTTTCCATTGGAGGAACCGATGAACGGACAGACGAATGGAAACTCTAGCTTCTGTTTGCATTACCATTGATGTCAATGGTAATGCTTCTGTTGCATGCAGTTCGTTTCCGTTTGTTTCCAGTCAGTGAAGTTTCCAAGATTTGCAGAACTGAAACAAACGGAAACCAACTACAATGGAAGCATTACTGTTGGTAATGCAAACGGAAGCTATAGTCTCGGTTCGGCTTTCCGTTCATCGGTTCCTCCGACGGAAAGATTGAATAGAACCGATGAATGGAAACCAAACGCTGATGTGAACAGGCCCTAATGCAGCTTATCATGCACTTCATATGCCTGTGAAGTGGACAAGTGCACGTTTAGGGCTCATGCACAACAAGACCATATTACAGCTCCATACAACCTCCCAGTTGTATGAAGTCTTTTATAAGGAACTCATAAAAGGACTGTACCTTCGTATGCCTCTGATTTCATATTGAGGCAAAATTGTTTTTTTTTCGGTCAGATTCTGCATGAAAAAAAATTGTGCCATGTTCCATTGGATGCCGTATTATGGAGGTATATAAATAATACAAAAAGTAGTATATATTAGATGTAATTACTGGCATGCATTATTTAAACACACAAATGACAGCATGTAGTGGTACCAATTTCTCTAGATACTTTATATATACAATCTACTTGTTTTCACTGCTAC
Organism: Rhinoderma darwinii; assembly: GCF_050947455.1. Lineage (NCBI taxonomy): Eukaryota > Metazoa > Chordata > Amphibia > Anura > Rhinodermatidae > Rhinoderma > Rhinoderma darwinii. The sequence continues at coordinate 59,521,821 of NC_134696.1, read as the reverse complement.
TCAACTGATAAATATTCGCCTTGTAGGTGATAAAACAGGTTGAAATGGCAGGATAGAAAAAAGCCAATATGAAATGGCTTTTTTTTATGCATTTACTGAAGCATTCCTTCTTGTTTTATTTTACTAGAGCACATGATTGTTCTAGCATCCTTTTCTACATTTGAGTGAAAAAACAAGAACTGGCTATTAAGTTGCCTTGGAAACTTCACTGCTGATTTTATAAGGCAATTATATGGCATATTTGGCATGTAATGAAGAATTGCGTAGCTTACTGTCTATTTAATCCAAACAGCTGTAATTAATATTTAGCTTTTTTCAGGGGTATCTTTACTGTCACCAATACTGATTGTTCCTAACAGGGCTTGTTTTTGAGACTCTAATGGGGGATTTTTTGTCAAAATGCTAGATTTACGGTAAAGATAGAATGAATAAATAATTTACCTTAAATTATTATTTGGGAATGAGGTGCTTACCGTGAGTGGAACTGTACAGGTCTCTTACCTCTTAGTCAAGAGTGGACAGCAGCTACAAATAGCATCTCGCTCTAAAAGACCCAGCATATCCATCCAATACCCAACCAGTACATTGATTTTTTATTTATTTTTATTTGTTTTAGTCAACATATTACAAGTAAAGTATACAAAGCAATTGGAGAGTACATCATGATATCAATGATGACATCATCAGTAGGTTCACAACATTCAATACTGATATATACATATATAGCAAATATGAACAGTTCATCCAATTGCAAGTCTACATAAATTAAGTATATTGAATAAAGGGAGAGAAAACAGTGTATAAAAATGACAGTAGACAATCTACTATGCCATATGCATTGTCATGTATAACAGGTATATGTCAGGTTATCAAAACATTAAGGAACTAGGGTTATGTGGCAGAGAGGGAGTCTTCATCAGAAACTTCAAAGGTAGCCAACCAATGACCCCAAACTTTGTTAAATTTAAAAGGGCAGCCCCGATGGTGGTAAACTAATTGCTCATAGGAAATGACAGTAGCAACAAGCATTTTCCACGCCGATAGTGATGGTGGAGTGTCTGCCATCCAGTACATAGCTATTATTTTCCTAGCCAAAAATAACGTTTCTTTAAAAAAAACACAAGTATGATGTGTCCAGAGTTCTTTATTCAGAAGACCTAGCAAAGCAACTTTTGGGGTGAATGGCAAAGGAAACAATAGCATTGGTGTAATAGTGTCATATATCCTTTTCCAAAAAACCGAGATAAATGGACATTCCCAAATGAGGTGCCAGAAGTCTGCCTCAAGTTGATAACATCTATGGCAATTAGATGTGGGAGTTCTACCCATTTGATATAGGCATATAGAAGTAAGATAAGCCTGGTTGATAATATATAACTGAATAAGTCTATTATTTATTGCCGGAGATACCGATAAATGTGAATATAAAAAGTAATTTACGTAATCGGGGGAAAGATATGGTATTTGTACTTTCCACTTCTCAAGTATCGGTAGTGGAGTGGAATGTATTCTGGCTGAGAGTAAATGAGTATATAAGGCTGAGATGAGACGTTTGGGGCCCTGAGACTTCAGTATGTCAATGACAGGGTCGGTAGATATTATTGTTGTGCTAGGTGGAAATTGTACCTGTAGGTCCTGGCGAAGTTGTAAGTATCTGTACTACTGTAACCCTGATATATGGTAAGTATCTTGCGTCTGTGTGAACGTAAGGAATGAGCCATTGTTATAAATATCACCAAGACGAACAATTCCCAGGTCTTGCCAGACCTGAGAGTTTGAATGGAGGGTAAGGTAGGACTATGCCACAAAGATAATTCAGGAATGGTGTCTCTATAGGTATGTTTTAAGATGCACGCCAAATTGCTAATGCCATAGTGTGTAAAGGAAGTAAGGTAATCCACTTAGTGAATCCTGGGTATTCTAAGAAGCTAATCAAGATATGTCCCACTACCAAAGATGCCAGATAATAATCAGCATCAGAAAGAGGATTATCGCGTAATCAATCTCGTATATTACAGAGTTGACCAGCAAGTAATATAAATGAAAGTCCAACAAAGCCATACCGCCATCAATTTTAGGGCGTTGTAAGGTATTGTAAAGTATTTAGTTTAAGTTTTGATCTGAACGAACCCCATATGAATTTAATAACTAAGGAATTAAGGGATCGGAAGAAGGCAGTGCATTGATTTTAATTGTAGTCACACACAGCAGATTTTGTTGCAGAGGTTTTGGTGACTGAAAATCAGTTCCATTCATCTGAAAGGAACTTGCAGAAGTCCATGTACCTGCTGCAGAAACAACCACATTCAGATGAATGGAAGTGATTTTCAGTCGCAGAAATTTCTGCAACAAAATTTGCCACGTGTGACTGCAACCTTATGCTTCATTTTCCCTGTGGTGGCACTGCAGGGTAATTTAAAGTTTGCTGGTGGATTCCCTCACAGATTACAGCTGATTGCTGGGTATTCTCAACAGCAGGACATCATTTGATCAGATTGGCGGAACCCTTATAACAACAAAAGTGATTGTCCATTTCAGACAACCCCTTCCTGCCCAATCACGTACAGTTACGTCGTCAGCACTAATGTGTTAGAACCTTCTCACGTAACTGTATGTGATAGTGATGGAGCGGGCACAGAGACTAATCACGCACCATCACCAGCGGGTGTCAGCTGTATATTTCAGCTGACATCCCGCTAAAATGGCCAGGACCGAAGCTAGGCTCCGATCCTGCCGATTAACCCCTTAGACGCAGTGATCAAGCGATCGCTGCATCTAGGTGGTTTCTAGTGTGTTGGCATCCCTGCACCACTGTCGCCGGGATGCCGGTGCTTGCAACGGCAACCGGAGGCCTAATAATGGCCTCTGGTATGCCAAGCACGGAAGTCTTTTACACCCGCCCGAAGGCAGGGCCTAAAAGGAGTATTATCAGGGCCAAGAAGATCTGCGAATTACAGCTGTTATCCTGATGTAACGGCCAGGACCAGAGCTAGCCTCTGATCCGGCCGATTAACCCTTTAGATGCAGCGAACAAAAGCGATCGTTGCATCTAGGTGTTTAGATCGTAGCTGATGGTTGCAATGGCAACGATCGGCACCCGCGTGGTTGCCGATGGTTGCTATGGCAACCGGAGGCCTAACAATGGCCTCCTAGTCTGCCTAGTACGGAAACCTATTAGGCCCAGCCCGCAGGCGAAGCCTAAGAGGCTTGCTGTCAGTGAATAACTGACAGCTCTAATACACTGCACTATGTAGGTAGTGCAGTGTATTAGAATAGCGATCAGGGCTTCATGCCTTCAAGTCCCATAGTGGGACATAAAAAAAGTTAAAAGAAAGTTAATAAAAATGTAAAAAAATAAAAAAATGTAAAGTTAAAAAATAAACACTGCCTTTTTTCCCATAATAAGTCTTTTATTATAGGAAGAAACTGAAAACATTATTTGGTATCGCCACATCCATAATGACCCAAACTATAATGACATTACATTATCCCCCCCCCCCCCTGCACGGTAAACACCATTAAAAATCAATGAAACAAAAAAGAATTCCAGAATTGCTGTTTTTTGGTCACCACCCCTCCCAAAACAGAATAAAAATTGATCAAAATGTTGCATGTACACAAAAATTGTACCAATAAAAACTACATCCTGTCCCACAAAAAAACAAGCCCCCCCCACAGCTTTTTTGACGGTAAAATAAAAACTTATGGCTCTCAGAATACGGTGATACAAAAAAAAATGATTTGAAAAAACAAGTGATTTTATTGTGCAAACGCTGTAAATTATATATATATATAAAAAAAACTATATACATATGGTTTCACCATAATCGTATCGACCCGCAGAATAAAGTACAATTGTCATTTATAGCGCACGATGAACGGCGTAAAAAAAAAGAATAAAAAACATTGTCAGAGTTGCTTGTTTTTGGTCACCTCACTTGCCAAAAAAATTCAACAAAAAGTGATCAAAAAATCGCATGTACCCCAAAGAGGTACCATTGAAAACTACAGATTTTCTCACAACAAATAAGCTTTCACACAGGTCCGAAGGAGGAAAAATAACGAAGTTCTGGCTCTCAGAATATGGCGACACAAAATGTGCAGAGCGTTCCAAAATCAGATAAGATTGGGCACCAATCAGCAGTGCGACATCGGGCACACATCCGCGGATTATTATTTATTTACGGCATTATTATACCCTCTTATTATACCCTGATGTACTCTGCACAGATTACATATGCCCCCTCTTTAGAAACTGAAATACCAGCAAATCCCCAAACAGAACTACTACTGAGAAAAATCTGCGCTCCAAATGCCAAACGGCGCTCCCTTCCTTCTGAACCCTACAGTGTTCCCAAACAGCAGTTTACATCCACATATATGGCATCGCCATATCCAGGAAAACCTGCTTAACAGTTTATGAGATATTTGCTACAGTGGCACAAACTGGAAACCACATATTGGGCACCAAAATGGCATATCAGTGGAAAATTGCAATTTTCACTTTGCCCCATCCTGTGGAGTCAAATTGCTCACTGCACCCCTTAAAAAATGCCTTTAGAGGTGCTGATTCCAAAATAGTGGGCACTACTTGGGGGTTTGTTTTACTATTTGACCCCAGAGCCCTGTGGGCCAATGTTGCGAAATTAAGCAAAATGGGCTTTAAATGCGCATTGTGCTCTTTCACTCCTGATTCCTCTCATAAGTCCAGGTAAATGATAAATGCCTTGAGGGGTGTAGTTTCAAAAATGGGGTCACTTCTCTGGGTTTTCTACTGCACTCTGGTACCTCAGGGGCTCTGCAAACGCGACATGGCGCCCATACACCAATCTAGCAAAATCTGCGCTCTAAAAGCCAAATGGCACTCCTCCTATTTTGGGCTCTGCCATGTGCCAAACAGCAGTTTAGGGCCACACATGGGGTACTGCCATACTCGGTAGAAATTGAGTAACAAATTGTGTGGTGTTTTTTCTCCTATTACCCCTTGTGAAAATAAAAAATCTACATATTTTTGGAAAAAAAAAATTTTCATTTTCACTGCCTAATTCTAATAACATTTATGAAACACCTGTGGGGTCAAAATGCTCACTACACCCATAGATGAATGCCCTGAGAGTTGTAGTTTCCAAAGTGGAGTCCCTTTTCAGGGGTTTCTACTGTACTGGTACCTCAGGGGCTCTGCAAAAGCGACATGGTTCATAAAAAGCAATCAAGCAAAGTCTGCATGCCAAGTAGCACTCTTGCCATTCTAAGCCCTGCCGTGTGTCCAAACAGAAGTTTATGACCCCACATGAAGTATTGCCCTACTCTGAGAAATTGCTTTACAAATGTTAGGGTGCTTTTTCTCCTTTATTCCTTGTAAAAATTTTAAAATTCTATGTTTTTTTTTCAGAAAAAAAGTAGATTTTCATCCTCACAGACTATATTCAATTAATTCAGCAAAAAACCTGTGGGGTTAAAATGCTAACTATAGGGGGCGTGGCTTGGCTGTGAAACCGAATGGCCGCGTGAGACTTGAGCTCCGGCACCATCCTCGTTATTGAAGCGTCGTAAGCCTCCGAAAAACGGTCTGACACACACTGATCTTAACCCCAAGTGACCAGGAAGCCTGCAGGATGCCGAGACGCAAAAAGACGGTAACAAGACCAGCCCGACTCACTGACTTCTACCCGCCGCGCCATGCAGGAGGAAGACAAGATGGCGGACGGACGAGATCGCAGAGGGGGTCTCTGTCATCAGAGCCTGCAGTGCACTCACCAACGCAGTCCTCAGGCGCAGCATCGAATCCTCGGCGGAGTGCCTCGGTCCCGGTGATGGATCCTTTACTCACGGACGCCTGTGAGGAGAGTGAAGTACTCGGCCGGAGCCAAAGAACAGGAACACGTGGGCGCTCCTCGGCGTCTACAGGTCCAGATACGGCATCCCCCTCGCCGACTTCACTGAGGTCTAAGAGCCCGGAGCGACAGAGAAGAAGAGGACCCTCTGGAGAAATAACATCTGACCAGGTAGGGGGGAATGTACCCCATGAATCCCCAGCACTACAAATAGGATTAGAACTAAATTCTCTACCCACATCAGACTCTCCTGTCACTGAACTTTCTATGAAGTTAATGCTACAAGCCCTTAGTGCTTCCCTGCAGAGTGGGTTCGCTAAACTACTTCAACCCTTATCTGCAGCGGTTCAAGATGTAGAGCACAGAGTACAGCACACAGAGGAAAAAATGAGTGAATTTGTAACCTCACATAATGAGTTAATTGATGCCCATTACGAGTTGGAAGATGAGGTCTCACAAATGAAAGCTAAGATGGCGGATATTGAGGACAGGTCTCGCAGGAATAACATAAAATTTAGAGGGATCCCTGAGGAAGTCGTCACCAAAGATTTGCCTACTTATGTTCAAGATTTTATTAAAGCAATGATTCCGAATTGTTCACCAAGAGATATCATCATAGATCGGGTGCATAGACTCCCAAGGCCTAAACACTTGGCAGACGAAATACCGCGAGATGTGATAGCGCGAATTCACTTTTATCATATTAAAGAGCAATTGATGATCTCCCTCAGGAAGAAGGAGATAATTCCGTCCTCATATAAGAACATCTCTGTATTTGCGGACTTATCAGCGATCACCTTGCAATTAAGAAGACAACTAGCCCCAATTACTGGTGCATTACGAGACAACAAGATCTTATACCGTTGGGGTTTCCCGGTTCGCTTGCTTATCCATCGCAACGATTCCCTTCACCTAATCCGGAACCTTCATGAAGGAGTGATGTTACTGAAAGAATGGAACATTCAAGTTCATCTCCAGGAGCAACCTTCCACTCACCATCCCGCCAAAATGCAGGAGGACTGGCAAAAGGTCAACAAACGTCAACAAAGACGACGCTGAGAGGACCTTTCCTTCTTCTGCTGCATAATTTGTTCCTAAATTGTCTCTGTTAAAGCTGATATATATAAGACCAACACGACAGATACAGGCCACCAAAAGTCCAACACGGAGGCCAAACTACTTTGGTGCAATAGTGGTGTCTCGGTTTGACTTCAAGCTGACTGAGATTTTTTTCTCCCCCAACAAGTTGAACAGTTTGATCTGTTCTTGTACTGTGCAGTACTTTTGTTTATTGTATTGTTTTTATTTTCTTCTGTGTTTCAGCAGCGGTAACGACAGATATACCAGGCTTCAAACAGGCTTGTATAATGTAATTTACTTGTACAAAAGAATAATTGAAGGTAACCCAGAACCCCGAGGAGGGTTGAGGTCGATAGCTACCCCAGATATACTAAGATGGCTTTAAAATTAGCATCACTAAATGTCAATGGCCTCAACAGCCCACATAAACGGACCCATATGTGGAAGGAGTCTCAATCTCTAGCTTGTGACATCTTCTGTATACAAGAAACGCATTTATTGTCCAAAGATGCGATGCGTATCCATCATCCGGCTTTCCCACACATATTCCAGTCGCATTATGTTAGCAAATCAAGAGGGGTTATGATAGCGGTCAGAAATTCAGTGTCGTTTCAGCTAATTCAAGTCCACACGGATCCACAGGGGAGATTTCTAATATTGACCTGTATTATCAACAATGTAACGTATACCCTGATTAATATCTATGCTCCCAATAGACATCAAAATCGCTTCTTTCACAAAATTTTTAGGCTCATAAACAAATTAAGAAAGGGTAAAGTAATACTATGTGGAGACTTCAACTCTATCATTGATTCATCCTTAGATACAACTAATTCGGTCCGCCAACGGCAATCACAGCTTGGTCCGCTGTTATGGCAGCAGGAACTATATGACGTCTGGCGTGCCCAACACAGTGCGGAAAGAGATTACTCCTATCATTCCCATGTCCATAACAGCTATTCCCGGATAGATATGGTAATCTTAGAAAAAGACTTACTCCTTAAGGCCAGAAGTTCATCTATTGAAGCTATTAAATGGTCGGACCATGCGGCAGTCACCCTAACTTTGGAAGATAACACCACATGTACCCCAACATATATATGGAGGTGCAACCCCTTTCTACTGTCTCACTCTGAACACAAACAAATTATAACAAATGAGCTGAAAGAATATTTCCAAAAGAACGATACCTCCCAAATAAGTACTTTTACCCTTTGGAATGCCCATAAAGCGTTCATCAGAGGCACTTTTATACGGTTAGACCATAAAGTCAAAAAACAAAAAATAGCTGCAATTTCCTCTATCCAATCCGAAATTAATAAATTGGAAACCCTAAATAAACTAGTTCAGTCCTCACAACACGCAGAAAAGCTCTTTAGTCTGCGACAACAACTTAGACACAGTCTATTATCAGAATATGGAAAAAATCTTAAGAAAACAAAGGCTAGATATTATTCACAGAATAATAAAGCTAGCAAGCTCCTAGCAGGGAGACTTAAGGCACAATACCAAAAAGCAAGGATCCCTTACTTAATAGATCCTCACACCAAAGCCAAAAATATTCATCCTACAGACATAGCGAATCAATTTAAGGAGTATTATTCGTCTCTATACAATTTAAAAAATGACCCTTTCTCACCCCATCCTTCGGGAGAGGACATTCAGTCCTTTCTCCGTAAAATACACCTTCCACAACTTTCTGAGAGCCAATTGAACGCCTTAAATTCTCCATTATCAGAGAAGGAAATCACAGCTGCAATACAGATGATGCCCATGGGGAAGTCTCCAGGACCAGACGGTCTGACTAATATGTATTACAAATCAATGAAGGAAGTTTTAGTACCGTTTATGAGCAGATTTTATCAGGCAGCAATGGACTCCGGGGCTATGCCAGCGGAGAATCAATCCGCATTAATAGTTACCATCCCGAAACCGGGGAAACCCACAGACACACCCAAAAATTTTCGCCCAATCTCTCTACTTAATGTAGACATAAAGATTTACGCCAAAATTCTGGCTATGAGATTATCCCCTCTGTTGCCGTTGTTGATAGGAGAAGATCAAGTTGGATTTGTAAAGGGAAGACAAGGGTCAGACAACACCCGTAGAGTCCTGGGTCTGTTACATGCTATTGAAAACACACACATACCTGCGGTTCTGTTAGCGCTTGACGCTGAAAAAGCATTCGACCGTATTCATTGGGAATATGCCTTCTCCGCATTAGAGAGAATGGGATTTGAGGGAAATATCCTTGCGGCGATCAAAGCATTATATTCTTCCCCCTCAGCTAAGGTGTTCACCAACGGGATTCTCTCGGACAGTTTTAAAATAACGAATGGTACCAGGCAAGGTTGTCCTCTCTCTCCTCTAGTGTTTATTTTATCAATGGAACCCCTAGCCCAACTCCTCAGAACACAGACTAATGTCCAGGGAATCCGCATAGGTAATAGAACCCACACCATCTCTTTATATGCTGACGATATCATTCTTTCGCTATCTTCCCCGGAAGAATCTTTAGAAGCGGCTATGGAATGTATTAAGAATTTTGGTCTAGTCTCGTTATACAAACTTAATACTCAGAAATCTCAAGTACTCCCACTGAACTTATCAACGTCCACGCTTTACTTTCTCAAAAACAGATACCCATTTGATTGGCAAGAGGGAGACATTAAATATTTAGGGATATCTTTGACGCCATCACACAAATCTTTGTATCGAGCTAATTATGAACCCCTCCTACATAATGTTCAAGCAGAAATGACAAGATTGCACAAAACGGAAATGTCTTGGATAGGCAGGATTGCGGCTTTTAAAATGCTCCTCCTGCCTAAGCTTTTATACTTGTTTAGAACTGTCCCAATTGCGGTTCCTAAAACCTTTTTCATAAGTATCCAAAAGGCTATAATGGAATTTATCTGGTCCTACCGTAAACCACGTATCGCCTCGCATATCTTAATTAGGGATATAAGGTTAGGGGGCTTGGGGATCCCAGATATATATAACTACTATGCATCCACTCTAGTAGCGCTCCTAAGTCCGGGATGGAGAGAAGAGCTTTCTTCAAACTGGGTCCAGATTGAATCAACTTTTGTTTCCCCCTCAAATATGAAAGCTCTCCTGTTTGCAGATTTCTGGAATATTAACTTACCACCTAATATCTCCCCCCTAACTAAAGCGGCCCTGGATTGCTGGGCATATATTCACAAAAATGCAACTGAACGCCGTCCTCTCCCAATCGCATACATTCCAATTGATATTCTAGAGCTGGCTATACCTGATTTAAACTTACTGACTTGGAAGTCGGGAGGAATCTCTTTGCTGTCTCAACTATATGGAAACGAAGGACTTCGTTCCTTTGACTATCTAAAAAATACCTATGCTCTCCCCCAGTCAGAATTCTATAAATACTTACAGATTAGACATTATGTTGCCACTCTGCAAAAGGTTCAACCAATCTGCAACCTCACAGTATTTATTACGCTTGGTAAATCTTCTAAAATTCTGAAAGGGATACTTAATGTACTAACGATAAACGCAGAATTTCATAAAACTCGGAATATGCGAATGTGGGAAAGATCCCTGGATGTAAACTTTTGTGAGGATGAATGGAAGAAAGCATATCACATACTGCACAGTTCACTACAATGCAGCTCGCAGGTAGAGGCAGTAATTAAAACACACTTACATTGGTATTATACTCCAGATAGGCTACATCAAATGTTTCCAAATGTCCAAGATAAATGTTGGAGAGGATGTGGTCAAAAAGGCACATTAATGCATATATTGTGGGATTGCCCTGTTATAACTAGCTATTGGAACAGTGTGTTTGATTTGATGGAATCATTGGTGGGTACCCGGATCCCTAAATCCCCTCAACTGGCTCTACTTCTCCTTCAAACAGGGATTATCCCTTCCAAATTCAGATCATTAGCCTGTAAAATTTTAGCCATGGCAAAACAGGTGCTGACCAGACACTGGAAAAAGGTAGACTCACCTACCCTAGAAGAATTATTAACATTAGTGAACTCCTCATACGCTTTTGAAAAAATAATAGCTTATGGTAACTTCTCTTTTCACAAATTTACGGAAGTATGGAAGTGGTGGTCGGAGAGTTCTCTATGCAATAAAATATAGTCTGGTAGGGAATACTTGCTCAGAGAATAGCATAAGTCTAAATAACAAGCTATCGGATATAAGTGTTATTTTACGCTGCTGTTTATGTTTATGTTTCTTTATGTTTCTGTTTCCTTTTTTATTTCTCAGTGCGACATTGATGTAAAGTTGAAATGTTAACTTATGCATTTGTCCTATAAAGTGTGAAAACAATAAAAATGATTGAACCAAAAATGCTAACTATACCCCTAGAAAAATTCCTTTATTCCTTAAGGTGTGTAGTTTCCAAAATGGGGTAGCTTTTGGGGGGTTTCCACTATTTTGGCAACACAAGACCTCTTCAAACGTGCAAAATATGCGCTCCAAAATCCAAATGGTGTTCCTTCCCTTCTGAGCCCTGCCGTGGTCTAAACAGCAGTTTATGACCACATATGGAGTATTGCCGTAATCAGGAGAAATTGCTTTACAATGCTGGGGTGCTTTTTCTCCTTTATTCCTTGTAAAAATTAGAAAATTCTATGTTTTTTCAGAAAAATAAAATATTTACATTTTTACAGACCAATTCAAATAATTTTAGCAAAATAACTGTGGCGTCAAAATGCTAACTATAGCCCTAGTTACATTCCTTGAGGGGTGTTGTTTCCAAAAAGGGGTCACTTTTGGGGGGTTTCCACTATTTTGGCACCACAAGACCTCTTCAAAACTGAGATGTGCATAAAATATATTATAAAAAAAAAGGAGGCCCCAAAATCCACTAGGTGCTGCTTTGCTTCTGAGGTGGGTGCTTCAGTTCATTAGCACACTAGGGCCACATGTGGTATATTTCTAAAAACTACAGAATCTGGTCAATATATTTTGAGTCTCATTTCTCTGGTAAAATTTTCCGTGTTACAGATTTTTTTTTATTACAAATTAGTTAACTAGTAGCTATTTTGGGTGCTATTACTATCAGTTTTACAAGCAACAAGTTTCTCTAAATGTTGGTGTTTTTCACAAATAAATACTAAATTTATCGACCACATTTTTTCACTAACCTAAAGTACAATATGTCACGATAAAACAGTCACGGAATTGCTTGGATAGGTAAAAACATTCCAACGTTATTACCACATAAAGTGACACATGTCACATTTGAAAAAAATGGGGCTGGTCCTGAATGCCAAAATGAGCTTGGTCCTGAAGGGGTTAAACATGTGGTTATTAATAAATATTTCAATAAAACATTGCTTTTTTATTGTAAATACAATTATTTTATATATATATATATATATATATATATATATATATATATATATATATAAAATTTGTATAGTGAACGAGCAAATTAGATGTATCAAACTAAAATATCCTATCACTGTACCGGTGTTTCATATATAGTTAGATAGGTTGAAAAAAGACACAGGTCCATCATGTTCAACCTTTCTCAATAAATGGCACGTCATTCATTGCCAGATTAATTATAACCCACGATGCCATTTGTCAGTAAATAATAATCTAACCTTTTTTTAAATGCTGTCATAGTATCTGCCATTACTACCTCTTGAGGTAGTGCATTCTGTAGTTTGACTAACTGTAAAGAACCCTTTCCTATATTGATGTCTGAAACGTCTTTCTTCCACACACAATGAATGTCTCCTACCGTGCTTGATAAATTGATCTATTGTATCCTAACATACAGCAGGATAGATAAAACCCCCTTGATCTGTTTTACTGGTTTAAGGGTAGTGGTGTGCACGGCCGTGATTTGCGGCTCGGACGGCGGCAGGGTGTCACCCGTGGGCCGCCCGCAAATCGCATTTATTTTTGCGGCCGTAATAAGACATGTCCTATCTTTTTGGGTCCAGACTCCCGGGCAATGCACAGGCCGTGAAAACCACGGTCGTGTGCATGGGCCCATTGAAATGAATGGAGCTGCACTTCACCCGTAGATTAACGAGTGAATTGTGTCCGCAAATATACGTTCGTGTGCATGGGGCCTTACAGTTATGTCTAACAACTGCTGGGTAAGACATTCCTTGTTTAAATATTTACTGAAATGAATGACAGGTTTCTTGTTGATTTGGGTTTACTGCCAGATCAGAAACCAGTAAAACCCCATGCTCAGGTAATTTTCATCCGGGATTATGAATCAGGTAATTGCGGGTGAAATTGTGGATCCATTCATTTCTATAGGCCACAGACCCCTTTCCGTATATTTAAAGATGTGTGTGTGGGCCGTAGAAATGATCCGCAAAATATAGAACATGTCCTATTTCTGTCCGCAATTGCGGAACGGACCCCCCTATAGTAGTTTATGGGCGCTTCCGCAATTGCGGACAACTACAGAAATGCATCGGTATTTGCGGTTCCGTATTTTGCGGACAGCAAAGACCCTTACAGTCGTGTGCATGAGGCCTAAGACTGCAGCATGAGCTCAACTAAGTGACTGATAAGATGTTCATGAACATAATTAAAGGTGTGAGACAAAAGGGATTTCTCATAAATATGTCTATGATAACTAATAATAAAAATGCCTGCTTTAAATCAATATTAATAAATATATCAATAATTCTATGCAGTACCCTAACTTCATACTATTTCTAGCTAAAACCTGAAAACTCTGGGTTGTCCACTGCTAAAGGGGTCTTCTAAGATTTTACATTGATGGCCTATCCTCGGGATAGGCCATAAATATATGATCCGTTAGGATCCAACCCCCCATCCCGATCAGTAAAACAAAACCAAAGGTGCAGTGACATTCACTATAGTAAATGACACAGCGACATCCATACACATATGTCTTTAACAAGTACTTCAGTTCAGTTTTATCACGAAAATGAGGCTGAACTGCAGTACCAGACACATGGACTCGTGTGTTGCTGAATCAGTGTTGAAGTAAAGAGGCTGGAGTGCCATTGCTCATTCGTTCTTTGCATTAGTGGACGTCCTGAGGTCGGGCTCCTCCCCGATCACACATTGCTGGCTGACAATAACAAGCCCAGCCCAGTGCACAAAGTAAGCATGGGATGGGTTGAACGGTTAGTATCTTTGGCTGTCATGGGGAAGGAATGTAGCTGTGATAGGGCATTGTGGCGGTCATGTGGATCATTGTAACTAACATGGGGGCATTGTGACTAACATGGGGGGCATTGTGGCCCACATGGGGGGGAATGTGGTTTAAAAGAAAGTGCTCTGCTGAGAGATGCGTCATAGCTAAAAGAAGCCTTAATGCCGCTCTGGGTCAGATGTATAAGAAAGGAAATACGAACTACTACAATAAGAGAAGTAAACTTTTAGTAGTTAAAATGTTTATACTGCCTCTAATCAGTACTATATTCATTTGCATGGTCTGCAGCAAGTAGATGTGTGGTAGCATTTTAGTTTTTGAAACATCTCCTTGTATACCCTTACTTTTACTAATATTACTTAAAACAGGGTGAAAAACATATAAGAGGAACTAAATACCATGAGCATCCTTTATTAGGACTTTTTTTAATGCTCTAAAAATGAATAAAAAAACTATTAGAAACTTACCCAAACAGCAGACAAAAAATTTAAACCTGAAGTAAAACCAAAACAGTGTGGTGGATTAAAACTAAAACCAAAACACATGGGTGGATGGATATCTGTAATATGGATTACTAACCGTCAAAGGTCCATTCTCCTTTTACGAAGCTCCAATGCCCCAATTGCCTAGAAATCTAGTAGTCGGATATGCAATAGGGGAGTGAGATAAGCAGCTACAAATAATCTGGCAATGCTTATCTCATGGATGAAGAAAGGATGGGTCATCTATCAAGCTATGTATGTTCTGTTAAAGTGCCCATTGCAGGGGCCTGATCCCTTCTACTGAAATTGTTCTCTCGTTCATAAAGAATTGATTTAAAAACAATCCAACATTTAGACACGGCCATCACCAAATTTTTTTGCCCAGGTGCTTCCATCAACTTTCATCCGGCCCTTATATTAATGTATAGGTACTGACTAATTAATTTGTATTTTAACTTTTATGATCAGGTTCTGTTGCTTGGGCAATTGTTCACCACTACATCTCTGTTGAGGGATTAACCCCTGATATTTTTCAACCCTTGTGTGAACATATTATGATGTTCTAATAAAGAGTATTCATTTGGTTGTTGTGCATGTTACTACACATTGTCAGTAAGGAATAGAACATTATTCATATAACATATTAAGGATGTTTTATGAATATACATGTTGACTTCATATGTTTTGTATTTTACTAGTATGTGGGATCGTATACTTTATGGAAATTAATTCAATTAAAAAAACATTTTGGCCTGATTTGTCTGGTTATACATTTGTAGTATTTTATCAACTATAGGAAAGACATTTTAAGCCTGAATGCACTAAAGTACTCATGCATACAGTGCACGTCAACTATTCATTTTTAAGAGCTACCAACATTAAATAATTCTGCAACTCCAGTGTTCTTGTAAAAAGTAAGAATTATATCTTACACTAATTCTAGGAAATCTAGAGGTCACAGCATTTATAAGGCAGCAGCAGGGCCGCACCTTCCATGAGGCGAGATGAGCCACCACCTCTGCACTAATTGTACCTTCGTCTATAGGACGCAGATACAATTTCATGCATAAGTGCTGAATACCCGACCATTTAGCACCTTACAATGACGCTGATTGGCAGGGCAGAATGACTTGCCCCGCCAATCAGCGCCTCTCAACGATGATAACGGCGCAATGATGTCATCACGCCGCTTCTGTTGTTGACGTGGCAAGTCATTCTGCTCTGCCAATCAGCTCCTTTCAACGATGCTAACGCCGCGATGCCGTCATTGCACAGCTTCCGTTGTTGAAAGGCACTGATTGGCCTTTCATTCTGACCTGCCAATCAGCATCGTTGTTCAGGCCCAGCAGACCTGCTCAGAAGAGAGCAGGTCTGCATAGACACAGGACGGCGCGGGAACGGGATAAAGGTGAATATCTAAAGGGTTTTTTTTCCACTTAAAAGTGTATGTGGCATTATCTACAGGGGGAGCTATATGTGGGGCACAATCAACAAAGGAGGCTAAATGTGGCACATTATCTACAGGGGGGCTATATGTGGAGCAGTATATACAGGGGGAGCTATATGTGGGCCACAATCTACAGGGGAGGCTATATGTGGGACACTATCTACAAGGGGGGCTATATGTGGAGCACTATATACAGGGGGCACTAAAATCGGGGCACTATCTACAGGGGTGGGCTATATGTGGGGCACTACCTACAGGGGGGCTATATGTGGGGCACTATATACAGGGGCGCTATATGTGGGGAGCAATCTACAGGAGTGGGCTTTATGTAGGGCACTATCTACAGGGGAGACTATATGTGTGGTACTATCTACAGGGGGGCTATATGTGGGCCACTATATACAGGGGGCGCTATATGTGGGGAACTATATACAGGGGGCTATATGTGGGGCATTATATAATGGGGGCTATCTGTGGGACACAATCTACAGGGGTGGGCTATAGGTAGGGCACTATCTACAGGGGGCTATATGTGGGGCACTATATACAGGGGGCGCTATATGTGGGGCACTATCTACAGGTGAAGCTATATATGGGGCACTATCTACAGGGGGGCTATATGTGGGGCACTATCTACAGGAGGGGGCTATATGTAGAGCACTATCTACAGGGGGCTATATGAAGAGCGCTATCTACAGGGGGGCAGAAATGGGCTGTTGCCAGGAGAAGTCATCATAGAGGTCTGGACCGGATGGAGTAGAAAAGATAAAAAGTATCTGAATCTGAGATCGTCACTGGTGAGTCACTTAATGTAAATGTTTCTGCCTCTAATCAGTACAGTAGTCACTGTATGATCTGCAGTGAGATGATGGGTGGTATGATTTTTTTTGGGTGTAAAACAGCAACACCCAGCATATCCTTACCATTGTTTGGGCCATGCTGGGAGCTGTAGTTTTACACCATACAAACATATACGACAGGGGTTGCACTAAATTGAGCTGTATTTGTGCTGGTACTGAATTTATGTATGGATCTTTGTTCTGGTGCTGTATTTATGTACTGAGCTTGGTTCTGATGCTGTATATATGTACTGAGCTTTGTTCTGGGGCTGTATATATGTACTGAGGTTGGTTCTGGTGTTGTATATATGTACTGAGCTTTGTTCTGGTGCTTTATATATGTACTGAGCTTTGTTCTGGGGCTGTATATATGTACTGAGCTTGGTTCTGATGCTGTATATATGTACTGAGCTTGGTTCTGGGGCTGTATTTATGCACTGAGCTTGGTTATGGTAGTGTATATATGTACTGAGTTTTGTTCTGGTGCTTGGTTCTGGAGCCGTATATGTCAGAGCTTGGTTCTGATACTGTAATTATATAGGATATATTTATAATAACAAAACAGCAGGGCAGAAGGAATTGTTTTCAATTTGTTGTATATTTAATGGGAACCTGTTAGGTAGTGTGAACCCCTTGAACCGCCAGCATGCAGTAATACATGACCTGACAATATTTCCAAACATTCCCCTGTATGTGATTTTCCGATGCAGCAAAATCTATAAAATCAACTTTTAAAATGGCGCACACTATATGCTAATTACTCATTACATGGTCATGGGCGGTGCCGCTATCCTGAATAGTCATATAGTCCTGCCTCCAAACTCAACTTTCCATGTTTGATTGACATCCCCCTGGCTGATATACATCACTACCAGTCTCCTCCAACTTTCTCGGATGCTCCATTGCCTTGTACTATTTGAGCACACACCGTGCAGCGAGGTATGCTCCACCCGGCTGCATCGCGCATGCCAGCACAAGGCAACGGTGCATTCGCAAGAGTTGCAGGAGGCTGCTGGTGATGTAGAACAGCCAGGGGATGTCAATCAAAATCTGGGGGGCGCCATTTCAATTTTCGCCTCAGGCAGCAGAAAAGCTAGAATTGGCACTGGTCATAAGAGGGCCTTGTTCACACAGGGCAGATTTGCTACAGATTCTGCATGCCTTTTCTAAGCCAAAATCCGAATTGGACACACGAGAGAAGACTTATAGAGCTTTCCTTTATATATTTTTTCTGTTAATGTTTTCCTGGTACTAACTTGAAAAATTCTGGCAAAATCTGCAGAAAATCAGCACTGTGTAAACAAGGCCAAACAGCTCATGCACACATCAGTTATTGTCTTCAGTGTGCTATCCGTTTTTCTAATGGATATAACACTGACCCATTAATTTCTATGGGTCCAGGCACACATTAATTTTTTTTGCGTGTCCATGTGCCGATCCACAAAACTCAGAGCAAGTCCTATTCCTGTCAGTTTTTGGGGATCTTTCTCGCCAATTCTACTCAATGGTTAGTTAAAAAAAACCGGACCCCACACAGAAGCCATCCGTCTGTGGTCAGTGTTTTGTGGATTGCAGTATAAAAGGACAAGGATGTGTGCATGAGGCCTAATGATAACTTTTGAAATCCAAGCCAGATCTCTTTTACTATGTCTGGACATAGTCTTAGCTTTCTAAACTTTGAAATATAGAAGAACCAATGAAAGATCCACTCTGCAGCCAAAAAATTAGATTAGAGATCACACTGTCATATGAGTTTGTATATCCTTATTCAGTATATAGCATAACTCCTACTTGCATCACGTAAACCCTGTTTAACTGTAGCACTTTTACAAAGAACTAGAATGGTGCTCTGCTTGCATACTGATGTCCAGGGCGTGTACTGTCATAGCTATTGTACATATAGTAAAAAAAAATTCCCAGTTCTTCCGATATGGAAATGGAAAGCTCATGTTCAAAATCCAATTCAGTAAAAACAGGTGCAGTTATGAAAAAATATATTTAAAATGCAACAGGTACCTTATTAAAAGGAATGCATGTCCATTAGGAGTTAAAACAGTAGGCAGTGCTGTACGTTTACAAACTTACATCTGTCCACAAGATGAATTATAGTCAACTTTGAAGCAAAGTCTGAGAAAATCCAACATTGGCATTGGTGTCAATTCTGTGCTGATTCACAAAGAGACAGAAGATATGCAGAAATCGCCTCATAGCCTGCCATAATGCTCATCAATTCAGCTAGTGGTCAGAAGAAGGGTGAAGCCCCCTAAAATTTATATGGCGGGGGGGGGGGGGGGTGGGCTGTATTTACCACCGGATAAATAAATCACTTAAAGGGTAACTAAACATTCAACAAACTTCTGACATGTCATAGTGACATGTCAGAAGTTTAGATTGGTGGGGTGCGAGCACTGAGACCCCCACCGATCGCTAAAATGAAATGGCAGAAGTGCTCGTATGAGCACTGAGCCACTTTGTTTCTGTTCGTCTTTTTCTGGAAAGTTTGTTGAGCTTCTGACGTCACTATAACATGTTAGACATTTGTTGAACGTTTAGTTACCCTTTAAGTCAGTCTATAGATTCTCCCACTCTCATGAATTTAAAGAACATTTCCCCCTACAATAAAAAAAAAAAAATGTTTAACTGTGCAAATCCCCTGAGAAGTCCTGAGTTAAGTTTTTGGGGCGGCAGTTCTGTATAGGCATCAGGCACACTGATTTTCATTTAAAGCGGCTCTGTCACCACATTATAAGTGGCTTATCTCCTACATAAGGAGATCCGCGCTATAATGTAGGTGACAGTAATGCTTTTTATTTGAAAAAACTATCTGTTTTCACCACTTTATTAGCGATTTTAGATTTATGCTAATGTTGCTTAATGCCCAATTAGGCGTGTTCTTACTTTAGACCAAGTGGGCGTTGTACAGAGGAGTGTATGACGCTGACCAATCAGTGACCAATCAGCGTCATGCACTCCTCTCCATTCATCGAGATTACGCTTCCTCTGCTGTAACTACCACAGAAACAGTAACGAAGTGCAGAGATTTGAATAGACATCCCGTGGAATATCTATTCACTGTCTAAACACTTCAGTATTGTTAATGTGTTAGTATAAGACAGCACATAGTGATCTAAAAGGATCCCTATGCGCTGACTAAATGAATGGAGAGGAGTGCATGACGCTGATTGGTCACTGATTTGTCAGTGTCATACACTCCTCTGTACAACGCCCGCTTGGTCTAAAGCAAAAACACGCCCACTTGGGAATTAGGCAACTCATTAGCATAAATCTAAAATCCCTAATAAAGTGGTGAAAACAGATAGTTTTTTTAAAATAAAAAGCACTGCTGTCACCTACATTATAGCGCCAATCTCCTTATGTAGGAGACAGGACACTTATAATGTGGTGACAGAGACTCTTTAAATAGGCCTTGGAAGGGATAGTGAATGCATCCCCATCAGACGTATTACCAAAATTAGCTACCTGAGCCTCCACTTCATCTGATCTACACGTTATAGGAAGATATCTGATGAGACCATTCAATCTCTTTTTCTATTCATATACCTGCATGAGACTGGTAAGATGATGTCTCAGTGATATTACTGACAACTCTTTATATGATTGGTTTGTGTCTACTCCTTATGTTGTGAACTATCTACACGTGTTTTTGTTGTTTGTCATATGTGGCATGTTCTTTTATAATACATTTTGTGAAAGTTATGTTTTAACTTTAGTCGCTTTTGCTCCTGTATTTGACTATCCAGTTTTCATACTGGCCACTAGATCAGTCACAATAGGCTGATGCTTTCATGTTTTCTGTAGCTCACTTGTCAGCTTTGATGTATAGTCTAGTATAGTATAGCGGAATAATCTCATTATTTTAAGAGGGTGGATGAGTTATTGACAGGTCTATTGTAATACTGGAGGTCTCGATAAGTCAGAATAATAACACTATACGTTATACACACCCTGATAAGGCTTTGTATGGATTCCCCTGTCTCTTCCTGTATAATGTAATAATCTGTGACATTTCTCTATCAATGTACACCCAGTAATTGCAGATGCCATAAAGTGCACTACCTGCTGTATTGCCTACACAGACTATACAGGAAGAAAGTGTGCCTCCAATATGGCTGCCTCAAGGAAAGTTTATTAAAAAAAAAGAAATAGATACAAAATTAAAAAAAATAAAATAAAATAAATTATGTCTCTTTTACATACTTACATCTAATTAATTAAACTAAAATCAAATGCATGAGATAGTCCTATACTTTCACTTGTCAGCTGTCACTTTACTTCTGGCATCCTAGCTGTCATGCTTTACAGCTGGTGTTGGATTAGCCAAACCATGACATTGCTCAGAACTTTACAAAACCTTCTATAATAATCGAATCCTTTGAATCAAGTTGGGTTTTTTGTTAATATCTTAAGTGAAAAGCGAAAAATGCATTCAAACTGTATCCAAAACAAATACGGTTTTAGACAGCACTCCAGATAATAAAGGTACAAAATTGTGTTTATTTACCTATGCAGATTGCATGGGGGAAAAAACACAATTGTTTACCTTTATAATCTTGGGGTGCAATCTTAAACCTTATTTATTTTGGCTACGGTTATTGGAATCAGGAATCAGGATTGGAAATGTACGGTACACCCAACTTGGATCAGGGCTTGGTGCTATTGGACTTTGCTATTTTATGTCATTTAAACTATATGTTACTATCCCTCCTAACAACACAGCCTTCTCTCTTGCTATTCTTGCAGTAAAAAATTCTGAATCCGTCAGTGTCTATTTGGATCCACCAGAAAACAGATCCATAACAGTGGTCATAAATCTGTTAAAATGCAAACCATGACAATAGTGAAAACAGAGCCTAAGTTGACTTGCAAAGAACTTAATATACAGAAAAACTAAAGCAGACCATGTCAGTTATATCGATGTTATGGCCATTATGTTATACACAGAAGAACAGAAAGGAGCCATAAAGCCAACTTATATCCAAAGTACAACTTTTATTAAACATATATCACATATCACAAACAGAGTTTAAAAAAAATGAAATAAGAACAAGACCCTAGTATGAACACTGGAGCAATTGTTAAAACTTGCAGGATAGTATCCACAGGTATAAAGGCTATATAAATGAATTGTGTAGATTGGGTACAGAACCCAAAGAGGGAATAACCCTATTATTAATCAAATAGACCCTATTATAGTATAGTCAAATAAGTGAAAAATAAGAGGGAATGGAAAAAATTGAATAAAGTAATAATACTTCAATGTATCATTTATATCCGGCAGCCTTACCCATGACAGCAAGGAAAAGTAATAGTTGATACTTGCTCCTTCACATGTACCCCAACGCGCGTTTCGCTACGGTTGCTTCCTCAGGGGGGATGTGTGGCTTTATAGCTTTATGGCTTTATGGCTCCTTTCTGTTCTTCTGTGTATAGCCTATTATATGGAGCTGCCTGTGTGGTAAATTATGGGGGGACGTTCGTGTAGTAATCCGTACCCAGCCCTGATTATAAATGCTTTTGGAGTTCATATGGTGATTATGGACATTATGTTACCTGAAAAATGGAAGTCTTTAGAAACTACAATAGAAATGTAAAATTCTTTATCTGCTTTCAAATACTCTTGGCATATTTATCAACTTAGAGTGGAAATTTACCAAATAAAAACTAGATGTTTAATTTCTCGCAATTAGCATCAAAAGCAAAAAATAGCAGAAATATTGAATACAGGTGACAAGAAAGAGGGTGAGCAGATTAACAGCTTCTTGAAAAAATGGCCAGCAGAGGGCACCCAATAGTGAGAGGATTAGTATAGTGGGCTTTGGCTGAGGGACACTTTGGGGAGTGTTGATGTAGCCAAGTGGTCACATCAGTAATAGGGTTCTCATTTTAATTTTTCAATGCTTCCTCCTTGTTCATAGACTATCACTCCCTGCAAGCACTGGGGCGAGGGGGGGGGCTATTTGTTTGCCAACCCCTAGCTAATATAGCATATCACTTATCCTTTAACTGACTGATTAACTAACTAAATCTTTATTTCTATGCAAAGATTTTACATTTCTTGATAACAATTAGTGAATGGAATTATTCCTCAATAATAAGCGCCTAAAAAGCAGCTGTGTATTTTCAGTAAAGCATTGTATTCCGTAATAATCAGATGAATACATATGCAGAGGCTCCTAAAGGGAAGTGGGTAGAAAAAAACAGAAAGGTTTAGTACATAGGGTTTCAGGTACGGTGCCTCAGTTTGCAGTTTGCTCAGACATGTAGGTCTGCTCAGCTGATCGTACAATTATAGTTTCCAGTTGACACCAACACGGGTTATAAAGCCATTAGAAGTTTGTCGGTTTTCATTTTGGAATTGCCACGCAGTACATAGAAGTCATATCTACAGTGTGTAGATCTATAAATCCACTCACATCATTACTCCCCACTTTTTTTTAATATAAATTAATATGAAATATTCATTAGAAAGCGCCTTTCTCTTGACTTAGGTAAAATACTAAACCGAATAGGAATATTTTTATAAGGGGAATAGGGAAAGCAAATATTGGTATTTCCAGTCTTAGCATATTCTGAGTTTAGCTCGCCATATACTGTACATTACATAATCGTTGTCCAAAAGATCTATCAGACAGCAATTAAAGGAACAGAAATGCAGAAAATGCACCAAAAAAATGCAACAATTTCTCCTTTAATCTAATTTTTCCTTTCATCCTATCCGGTCTCATATTGCAATCAAAACCATGAGAACTATATCAAGAATTCTTCTATATGTACCCTGGGAGATCAGCCCTTGTCCCCTATTCCTTCTCACAAACCTAGCTGTAAGACAACTCGCTAATGAAAGAGCCTTTCTCCACTGTTTTGTCTCAAATAGGGGAACAGAAACATTATAAGGGTTTGCCCAGAATTAATGTAAGAACAGAAAACCAGACATAATATAGTGCATGACAATCTCTTTCTAACAAAGCAAGAACCAGCCCTCTAACTTACATGGATTCCGAGATCTCCTCATTCATTGCTGCCATGGGTCTGCTAGTTTGCAGTGGAATAGCTGCGATTCCACCGCAAAAATCCCAATTTTGGAAAAAAATAAACCTTATACTTAACCAGAATTCTGTGCATCTTTGTCCAGGCCGGCCTTCTGGCATGACGTTTTATCCCATGTGACCGCTGCAGCCAATCACAGGCTGTAGCAGTCACATTGGATGAAAAATCAACCCAGGAGGCCGGGCTGCAGGTCAGTGGAGGAACGCGTCGCCACGGCTACGTCAATATGACTTTTTTTTTTTATATGCAGTTTTGCACAGTGAACATTCAGAATTCCCTACGGCCGCCATGGCGGATATGCTGTGTACCTTTATGCAGCGTATCTACCCTGTGTGAACGTAGCCTTACGGTGTGAGTCTCTGCTACAAGTGTTCTCTTAATAAAAGCATTTTCTCTCACGCTCACTGACAAGTAGAGGAGAAGACGTATTCTATTGGCTGACAACAATATCAATCCGCTGTTCTGGGATAAAATCCGGCTGGTGGCAGAGTTTGAGAATGGAACGGAGCATGCGTGTCCAGACCAAGGGGCAACTGGAGCATTTTTGGAACATAAGGCAAATTGCAAAACCCCTTCAAGTTCTTTCCCTCTGATGAAATCTCATCCCTCAGCTGTCTGGAAGATCAAATTAAAAGGGATGAGGAGGAAATGAACAGTATAAGTTATTTTCTATATTTATACAAGACTGTTTCTTTTTAGGAGCTAACAAACAGAAGTTTTTTTTTTATATTCCCTTTCATTTATTTTCATTGGTGTTCCTTTAAGATGTCTAATTCTCCTATCTGATGAGCAGGTATCTCTAACAGTTCATACACTAGATGGACAAAAGTATTGGGACACCTACATATTACATGTACAGAAGCTTTAACCCCTTCCCTCTTTAGCCACTTTTGACCTTCCTGACAGAGCCTCATTTTTCAAATCTGACATGTTTCACTTTATGTGGTAATAACTTCGGAATGCTTTTACCTATCCGAGCGATTCTGAGACTGTTTTCTCATGACACATTCCATTTTATGTTACTGGCAAAATTTGCTCGATACATTCAGTATTTAAATGTAAAAAACACCAAAATTTAGCGAAAAATTGCAAACATTTTTCTAAATTTAAATGTATCTGCTTGTAAGACAGACAGTTATACCACACAAAATAGACACTAATTAACATTCCCCATATGTCTACATTAGATTTATATAGTTTTTTTAACGTCCTTTTATTTTTCTAGGACGTCACAAGGCTCAGAACTTTAGCAGCAATTTCTCACATTTTCAAGAAAATGTCAAAAGGCTATTTTTACAGGGACCAGTTCAGTTCTGAAGTGGCTTTTAGGGCCTTATATATTAGAAACCTCCAAAAAGTCACCCCATTTTAAAAACTTCACCCCTCAAAGTATTCAAAACAGCATTTAGAAAGTTTCTTAACTCTTTAGACGTTTCACAGGAATTAAAGCAAAGTAGAGGTGAAATTTACAAATTAAATTTTTTGTTGTTGCAGAAATTCATTTTTAATCCATTTTTTTTGTAACACAAAGTTGTACCATAGAAATGCAACACAATATTTATTGCCCAGGTTCTGCAGTTTTAGGAAATATCCCACATGTGGTCCTAGTGTGCTAACGGACTGAAGCACCGGCTTCAGAAGCAAAGTAGTACCTAGAGGATTTTGGACACTCCTTTCTATTAGAATATATTTTAGGCACCATGTCAGCTTTGAAGAGCTCTTGTGGTACCAAAACAGTGGAAACCCCCCGAAAGTTACCCCATTTGGGAAACTACACCCCTCGAGGAATTTATTTAGGGGTATAGTAAGAATTTTGACTGGACAGAAATTATTGGAAGTAGACCATGAGCATGAAAATCTACATTCTTTCAAATAAAATGTAGGAGTAGCTATTTTTTTTAAATTTCCCAAAGGACTAAAGGAGAAAAAGCACCACAACATTTGTAGAGCAATTTCTCCCGAGTAAATCAATACCCAACATGTGGTCATAAATGGCTGTCTGGATACACGGCAAGGCTTAGAAGGGAATTAGCGCCATTTGGCTTTTGGAGCTCAAATTTATCAGGAATGGTCTTCGGAGGCCATTTTGCATTTGCAAAGCCCTTGAGGGACCAAAACAGTGGAAACCCCCCACAAGTGGCCCCATTTTGGAAACTGCACCCTTGAGGAAATTATCTAGGGGTATAGTTAGCATTTTTACGCCGCAGGTTTTTTGCAGAAATTATTGGAAGTAGGCCGTGAAAATGAAAATCTACATTCTTTCAAAGAAAATGTAGGTTTAGGTAATTTTTTCTCATTTCCACAAGGACTAAAGGAGAAAAAGCAACGCAAAATTTGTAAAGCAATTTCTCACGAGTAAAACAGTACACCACATGTAGTCATAAACGGCTGTTTGGACAAAACGGTAGGGCTCAGAACGAAAGGAGCACCATTTGGATTTTGGAGCTCAAATTTAGCAGGAATGGTTTGTGGAAGCCATGCCACATTTGCAGAGCCCCTGAGGGGACAAAACAATGAAAATGCCCAAAAAGTGCCTCAATTTAGGTAACTACACTCCTTGAAAATTTTTCATTTTCTCAACATATAAAGGAAAATAAGAACCCCAACATTTGAATAGCAACTTCTCTGGAGTGCGGAAATACCCCATATATGGTCATAAACTGCTGTTTGGGCATATGGCAAGGAACAGAAGAGAAGGAGCGCCATTTGGCTTTTGGAGCACAGATTTTGCTGGATTGGTTTCTTGACACTATGTCGCTTTTGCAAAGCCCCTAAGGTACCAGTACAGTGGAAACTACCC
The DNA here is from genome assembly GCF_050947455.1 of Rhinoderma darwinii. Lineage (NCBI taxonomy): Eukaryota > Metazoa > Chordata > Amphibia > Anura > Rhinodermatidae > Rhinoderma > Rhinoderma darwinii. Next base: position 59,495,112 of record NC_134696.1, on the reverse strand, counting down.
AAAAGGTACTCCATTTGTGATACTACACCCCTTGAGGAATTAATCTAGGGGTGTAGTGAGCATTTTGACCACACAGGTGTTACATAGATTTTATTTGAATTGGGCAATGAAAATAAAACGTACATTTTTTTCCAATAAGACGTAGCTTTAGCGCTAAATTTTTCATTTTCTCAAAAAATAAAGCAGAATAAGAACCCCAACATTAGTTAAAGGGAATGTGTTGTTAGCAAAAAATGTTGTTTTTTTTTTAGTTAAACAATTAGTGTGTGGGTGATTAAACATTGTTCTAATTTTTTTTATTTTTTCGCGAGTCAGGAAATATTGGATTCAATTGGATTCTAATTTATAATATTTCCCATTGCTGGTCACTAGATGGAGCAATTCCCAAAATTGCAGCATTGCATGTGGTAAAGCAACCACATTGCTTTATGCTGCAAAATTGGGAAAAAATCCCTCGCTCTAGTGAGCTCTCAGAATCCCCCCCCCCTCCTTTATCCTGGCTAGTGCCGGGAGAAACGAGGGGATTGAACGGTCTAAACTCCTACACTGTGTGTCGCCATTTTTTGAGCTAACACACAGTGTAGTAGGTTAACATACACTAGAAAACACACAGTAAAACACGAACATACATATAAATCACTTACCTGCTCCAGTCGCCACCGCTCCCTCCCGTCCGTCCGCTCCGTCTGCTGCCGCTGCTCCATGTGCACAAGTCCGGAAGCCGCGACCGGAAGTAGTAATCTTACTGTCCGGCCGCGACTTCCGGTCCACAGGAAAATGGCGCCGGACGGCGCGCATTTCAAATTGGACTGTGTGGGAGCGGCGCATGCGCCGTTCCCACACAGACGGCATACATCATAGTGGATGGAACGGGCCCCGTTCGCATTCCCTATGGGACTGGATCTGCCGTATTCCATGTCTGTATGTGTCGTTAATCAACACATACAGAAATGGAAAAAAAAATGGCAGCCCCCATAGGGAAGAAAAAGTGTAAAAATAAAAAAAAGTAACACACAAACACACAAATAAATACAAACGTTTTTAATAAAACACTAACATCAAACTGATATAAAAAAAAATTTCGGGGTGACACTGTTCCTTTAAGCAATTTCTCTCTAGTATGGCAATACCCCATATGTGGTTATAAACTCATTTTTGGGCACACGGCAGGGCTCAGAACGGAAGGAGTACCATTTGGCTTTCGGAGTACATATTTTGCTGGATTGTTTTCTGGTAGCTATGTAGCATTTGCAAAACCCCTGTGAGACCAAAACAGTGGAAACCCCCAAAAAATTACCCCCATTTTGGAAACTACACCCCTCAAGGTATTCACCTAGGGGTGTAGTGAGCATGTTAAGCCTGCATGTGTTTTGCATAAATTAGTGTGCACTCGATATTGCAGAGTGAAAATTGGATTTTTCAATAGATATGCCAATATGTGGTGCCCAGCTTGTGCCACCATAACAAGACAGCTCTCTAATTATTATGCTGTGTTTCCCGGTTTTAGAATCACCCTACATGGAGAACTAATCTTTTGCCTGGACATTTGACAGGGCTCAGGAGTGAGAGAATGCCATGCGAAATTGAAGCCTAATTTGGCGATTTACACAGAATTGGTTCACAATTGCAGAGTCTCAGATGGGAAATAATAAAAGAAACCCCCCAGAAGTGACCCCATTTTAGAAACTACACCCCTCAAGGCATTTATTAAGGGGTGTAGTGAGCATTTTCACCCTACAGGTCTTTTCCATAAATGAATGCGCTGCGTATGGTGCAGAGTAAAAATTTTAATTTTTCCCCACAATTGCCAATTCAGTGGCAAGTATTTAATGCCCAGCTTATGCCACTGCAGACGCACACCCCAAAAATTGTTAAAAGGGTTCTCCCGGGTATGGCGGTTCCATATATGTGGAAGTAAACTGCTGTTTGGGCACGCTGTAGGGCTCAGATGGGTGGGAGCGCCATTTGGCTTTTGAAGCGTAGATTTTGCTTGGTAGTAGTTTTGTTTGAGTATTACGGGTGTTTCCGTTTATAATGTGGGGGTATATGTAAGCTGGGCAGAGTACATCAGGGGCAGGTGGTATAATAATGGGGTAAACAATAAAATAATCCATAGATGTGTGTTACGCTGTGACACAATCCTTTCTGCACAGGCCTGTGTCGTACTGATAAATGGTGTCTTTACTTATCCCCCTTTTGGTCCACACTCCGCACCTTTGCAGTTTGGGGAATTTTGATGGGAAGTGTTGTCCTGGTATAATACTGGCATGCTCGCTTCTAGCAGATATGTTTGGGCCCTCCCCTTCCTGGTTCCCCAATTTTAGGGCGCCGATAAATCGCCTCTTGAAACAGACTAAATCTTCCCCTCTGATTTGCACAACCGCATATTTTTTTATTTCCTGACTTATTGGAGCCTTAACTAATTTTATTTTTTCATAGACATAGTGGTATGTGGGCTGTTTTTTTGCGGGATGAGCTGTAGTTATTGTTGGTACCATTTTGGGGTACATGCGACTTTTTGATCACTTTTTATCCTATATTTTGAGAGGCAAGGTGACCAAAAAACTGCAATTCTGCCATAGTTCTTTAGGGGTTTATTATACAGCAATCGCCATGCATTATAAATTACATGTTAACCTTATTCTGCGGGTCAGTACGATTCCGGCGATACCTAATTTATAGCACTTTTTTATGTTTTACAACTTTTTGCACAATAAAATTACTTTTGTAAAAAGAATGTATTTTTTCTGTCGCCATGTTGTGAGAACCATAACTTTTTTTTTTTTTCGTGGAGCTGTATGAGGGCTTGTTTTTTTGCGAGACGAGCAATAGTTTTTATAAGCACCATTTTTAGATACATGCAACTTTTTGATCATTTTGTATTTCAACTTTTGTAGGACAAAGTGACCAAAAAACTGAAATTCTGGCATTATTTTTTACGTTTTGTTTTACGTTCACCGTGTGGAATAAATAATATAATATTTTTATAGTTTGGGCCGTTACGGTCGCGGCGATACTAAATATGTATGGTTTATATATATTTTTTCAATAATAAAGGACTTGATAAGGGAAAAAGGGTGATTGTGTTTTATTTTATTACTTAAAGCTTTTATTATATTTTTGACAACTTTTTTTTTCACATTTTTTTCCACTTTTTTTTCCACTTTACTTTAGTCCCACTAGGGGACTTGAAGGTCCAACTGTCAGATTTTTTTTTCTAATACATTGCACTACCTACATAGTGCAATGTATTAGATCTGTCAGTCATTCACTGACAACAAGCCGATTAGGCTTCGCCTCCGAGCGGGGCCTAATCGGCTTCCGTAATGGCAAACAGAAGGCCATTGTTAGGTCTCCTGGTGTCATAATAGCAGTCGGCAGTCGTGTGATTGCAGGGCACAGCTGGCGATCTGCTAGCAACCACAAAGATGCAGCGATCGCATCCAATCACTGCATCTGAGGGGTTAATGGCAGGGTTTGGAGCTAGCTCATATTCCTGCCGTTAAAAGTTGATGTCAGCTGTAACATACAGCTGAAATCCACAGCTGATGACGCCGGCTCATATTCTGAGCCGGTGCCATTTTGCCGGCGGCTATGGAAGCCTTTCAGGCCCCGTCTCCGGGCTGGGGCTGGAAGTTGTCCATGCTAGGCACACCGGGAAGCCAGTATTAGGCCTATGGTTGCCATTGCAGCCACTGACACCCCGGCGATTTCATTGCTGGGGTGTCGATGAGCTCCAAACACCTTAAATGTAGCGATCGCGTTTGACAGCTGCATTTAAGGGGTTAATGGCGAGGATCGAAGCTAACTTCGGTCCCCGCCATTACAGCAGGATGTCAGCTGTCAGATGTAGCTGACATCCGGGGATGATGGCACCGACTCAGCTTCTGAGCCGGTGCCAAGCATTTGGCGTAAGTACACAACATTTTGCGGGAAGCACTGGCTTTCCATGTCATATACTTACGACAATTGTCGGGAAGGGGTTAAAAGACATTCCATTCTAAATCTATAGGTATTATTATGTAGTTGGGCCCCTATTTGCAGCTAAAGCAGCTTTAACTCTTCTAGGAAGGCTTTCTATAAGATTTTGGAGTGTGCTTGTGGGAATTTTTGCCCATTCATCCAGAAGAGCATTTGTGAGGTCAGACACTGATGTTGTACAGGAGGGCCTGGATCATAATCTCCTTTCTGGTTCATTCCAAAGGTGTTCAATGGGGTTGAGGCCAGGGCTCTGAGCGGGCCAGTCATGTTCTTCCACACCAAACTCATCCAACCATTTCGTCATGGATCTTGTTTTGTGCACTGGGACACAGTCATGCTAAAAAAGAAAAAGGCTATCCCCAAACTGTTCCCACAATGTTGGAAGCATACAATTGTCTAAAATGTCTTTGTATGCTGAAGCATTTATGTCTCCCTTTACTGGAACTAAGAATCCTAGGTCAACCCCTGAAAATCAACCCCATAGCATTATCCCTCCTCCAACAAACTTTACAGCTGGCACAATGCAGTCAGTCAGGTAACATTCTCCTGGTATTCTCCCAACCTAGACTTGTGTATCAGACTGGCTGCCAGATAGAGAAGCGTGATTCGTGCTTCGTGAGGTAAGCAGTGGTGGATCCTCATAGGTCAGTTATGGGCAGCCACTCGGGGCCCGAGGCTCCCGGGGGACCCATGGACGCCTAAAGACCACATCTTTGTTTTGTCAAATTTTTGGCGTGGCAAAAATCGAGACAATACTGAAGGCCCCTGACTCAATTGTATCCACGTTTAAAGGATATAATTGACATTGCTGGCAAGGCAATGGAACCGTCAATTTCCTTTCCCGCCATTCAGGCTTTTTTTATGCAGGCGGCGCGCTGACATCATCGTGCCACTTGCTTTGATCCACTGGATGCGGCCTGGTCAGAAGAGATCAGGCCTGCATCGTTGGAGAAGAGGATGGTGCTGGAACGGGAACAAGTAAGTGTGGCACTAACTACAGGGTGGTGGCACATTCTGCAGGGAGGCTGTGTGCCATATCTAAAGGGGGTCTGTGGCGCTTTCTAAAGGGGGCTGTGTGGCACTTTCTACAGGGGGCTGTGTGGCGCTATTTACAAGGTGTACAAGGTGGTGGTGGTGCTATCTACAGGGGGAGGCTTTTTGACACTATCTACAAGGGGGTGGGGCTACCTACAGGGGGGACTTTGTGGCACTACGGTATCTACAGGGATATGTGTGGCAATATCTACAGTGGGCTGTGTGGCGCTATCTCCAGGAGGTCTGTGTGGCTCTTTCTACTGGGGGTTTCTGTTTGACGCTATCTACAAGGGGGTGTATGGGGCTATCTACAGGGGGAGTGTGTGGCACTATCTATAGGGGGGGTTGTGTGTAATGCTATCTACAGGGCGGTGTGGGGCACTATATACAGGAGGTCTGTGTGGCATTATCTACAGGGAGCACTGGGTATGTAGTGCTTTACTTTACAGTGTTTGACACAATTATATTCAGGGGCGCAGAGTATGGTGTTATTATATTTGGAAGCACAGTGTGTTGCACCATGAGAATTTTATCTTCGTTTATAGGTGTGGAAATGTTGGAAAAGTGAGGAGCCGAAGACATCTGAGTGGCAAATTATGCAGAAATGGGTCACGGCTAAGTCGTCATGAGGTCTGGAACGGATGGAGAAGAAAAGAGGAAAAAAAACTACTAGAATCTGTAAAGACGTCACCTGTGAGTCACTGGATATATAGAGAATATGTCAACTCTCCTGACGTGTTTATTATGGGAAATCCTTGTATTTCACAAAAAATCTTTGTGCAGTCCAGGACTGATGGACTAAATGGGTGTTACCACACCCGCTGTCTGGAGGGTGTGTCTCTGCACAGTGTGACACTGTCAGCGATTGTTGGAGACTGTCAGTATGTAGGGACACAGCCCTTTGACAAGGGGAATGGTAACACCCATTTGTTAATACTTGCTGTAAAGGATCTGCCAGACACAACTTCTGTGTCGACGCCCATAGTTAATCAGTCTGCACCTGCTTCTATGTCTGTGAGACTGACTCCATCTTCCACCACCCAGGATGGCAGGCTTAGGAGTGGGAGAGCCTATCACAGCCTGGCCAGACGGAGCTAGCTCCCGCCCTCTGTCTATTTATACCTGCCTTTCCTGTTCCTCCTTTGCTTGTGATTCTTCTCTGCTGATTTCCTGGCCCTGCTGCAGCTTCTTGAACTACTGATCCTCTGCTTGTGATTGACCTTGGCTTTACTGACCACTCTTCTGCTCTGCGTTTTTGTACCTCGCTCATCTCCTGGTTTGACTCGGCTCGTTCACTTCGCTTGTTGCTCACGGTGTCCCCGTGGGCAGCTTCCCCATTTCCCTGGCTTCTTTGTACCCTTGTCTGTTTGTCTGTCGTGCACCTTTTGAGTGTAGGGACCGTCGCCCAGTTGTACCCCGTCGCCTTAGGCGGGTCGTTGCAAGTAGGCAGGGACTGAGTGGCGGGTAGATTAGGGCTCACCTGTCTGTCTCCCTACCCCGACATTACACTTGCGCACAAAGGTAGTGTTAACAATAGTTACGGCGAGGCAGGCCGCCGTTGGAGAAGGGGGGCGCAAGTTACGGCGAGCCAGGGCCTATGGTATACTTAATCTGCCACTCCATGTAAGGCTTGTGTGCAGCAACTCGTTCATAGAAATCCATGTCATGATCCTCCCGGTGAACAGTTTTTGTGCGGATGTTAATGCCAGAGGAGGTTCGTAACTCTACAGTTATTGAGTCAGCAGAGCATTGTCAACTTTTATGCACTGTGCGACTCAGCACTCAGCGACCCCGCTCTCTAATTTTACGCTGTCTGCCACTTGGTGGCTGAGTTGCTGTTGTTCCCAAAAGCTTCCACTTTGCAATAATACCACTCACAGTTAATCGTGGAATATATAAGAGGGAAGAAATTTCACAAACTGACTTGTTGCAACAGTGGCATCCTACTACAGTACCACACTCAATTTCAGTGAGCTCTTCATAACGACCCATTCTTTCACAAATGTTTATAAATGCAATTACATGGCTAGGTGCTTGATTTTATGCACCTGTGACAATGGGACTGAATGAAACATCTGAATTCAATGTTTAAAATGTGTCTCAATACTTTTATCAATATAATGTATCTTGGGGAAAGGGGGCATCTGACAGATGAAATTTCACCCGTCTGACCTATTAAACTAATCAGATATCATGAAAAGATCTGGTAAAGCCAATGACTTTAGATTGTCAGCAGGTTACATTAAATTTGCCAAAATCCATAGACCTAATGTTTATTGGCAGCTTTAGGCCATGTTCACAAGCTTACTAAAAAACTTCTGAAAATACGGAGCTGTTTTCAAGGGAGCTCCTGATTTTCAGCATTCAGATTTTTTTTAGCAACTCGCGTTTTGCGCTGCAGTTTTTACAGCCGTATTTGGAGCTGTTTTCCTATAGAATCAATGAAAAACTGCTCCAAAAATGCACTTCTTTTCTGCGTGCGTTTTTTTTGCAAAACACATGTGGTGATACCATAGAAGATACCATATATGTGTATGTTATTATTATTTTTTTTACATTTTTACTAAATAAAACCACTTTTTTTTATTTTTACTGTAATCTTTTATTCCTTTTTTCAGATACTTTATTTAACTGTTTTACATTTTTTTTTATTGTCCTACTAGGGGATTTCACCATGCGATCTGATAATCGCTTATATAATGCTTTGGTATACTTAGTATACCAAAGCATTATTGCCTGTCAGTGTAAAACTGACAGGCAATCTATTAGGCCATGCCTCTGGTATGGCCTAATAGGCAGTTGCTGAAGGCAGACCTGGGGGCCTTTGTTCATTTTTTTCGGGGGAGCCGATGGGGTGATAGAGGGAGCTCCCTCCCTTTGTCGAAAACATTAGATGCTGCTGTCGCTATTGACAGCGGCATCTAATGGGTTAAACTGCCGGAATCGGAGCGCGCTTCGATTCGGACAGTTGGGGCAGGAGCAGGCTGTGTATAACAGCGGTGCTCCTGCCGCTGATCGCGTGGGTACACTGGCAGTACCCACGCAATCAGAGCGACGGATATATCTGTCGCTATGCAGGAACTAGCACCTGCTTGTGATGGATATATCCATCGCTTGTCGTTAAGGGGTTAAGATCACAGACTTCCCCAATGTGATGTTCTCACATGTAGAGATGTAGCACAGTTTATCTTGACTCTGATAACTCACTGCAGCGTGATATCACACAACAAAAGTCATTGAAAAAGTCAAATTAAAGTTTTTACCACTGTGTATTTAATGCGTTAAAAGTCAAGATAAAGATGGCTCTGTATCTAATACATACATATGTAGCAAACTTTAACTTGACTTTTAACGCGTTAAATACTGTACACAGTGGCAAGAAACTTTAACTTGACTTTTCCAATGGCTTAAAGGGTTTTCCCATCAGGGACATTTATGACATATCTTCAGGATATGTCATACATTTTAGATAGATGCGGGTCACACCTCAGGGACCCGCACCTATCTCTAGAACAGGGCCCCCTAAACCCAGTTCTACCGCTGTTGTGGGTGAAGCGTGTGATTTCCGACCGGGAAGAAGAAAACACCGTAGCTCGCTGAGATTCGCTGTTTCCGTAAGTCCCATAGAACCAAATAGCAGTTATGAAAACAGCGTAGCTCGCATGCTATCCAGCTTCTGTAACTGCCATTCACTACTATGGGAGTTACGGAAACAGTGTAGCTCAGCGAGCTACGCAGTTTTTTTCTTCAAGGTCGGAAATCGACCTTTCGGTGATGTTCCGTTTATAAACAGACTAACATGTAGAATTTTACGGTACGATCAATGGTCATATATAGAGGGCCACAATACCCGGATATAATCTCTAAAGTGTATTTTTATCCGTATAGTGTAGAGTGGAAGTCAATAGGTGAAATTAAATACATACAGTACTGGCGTCACTGAAGAAAGTGTAGCGTAAAGCATACCTTAATGAACAAACAGGAACGATAAGTAGCTTAAGTGCTATGGGTAAGCGGCTGTCCGTATACGTTACGTAAGCTATTAGGATACCTATGGGTAGGTATAATACTAAATTAGGGGTATGAGGTCAAACACTGAAACGGAACATCACAGAAAGGTTATTTACCTTATATCTCCT